>NW_009716036.1:0-1748 GCF_000703405.1 Apaloderma vittatum | reverse complement strand
TGCCCCTGCGTCCCCCTCGCTTTCTGCAGTTGCCACAGCGAGGTCTGAGACCCAGTGGGTTCCCAACCAGAAGATGCATCTGCCTGTCAGGGACAGAACGGCTTCTGGCAAGGGGTTCCCTGGGCGCTGCTGCCGTCCCCCAGTTGCCCGCACAGCCCGTGCCCGGAGAGCATCACCCGTACCGGTGCCCACAGAGCGCCTGTGCAGTGCCTGGGGCATGAGCCAGGTACCCAGGGCTCTGTACCCAGAGCACACCATTACGTGTCTCAATAATCACCCTGTCTACTGAAAAAAAATCCCCCCATCTGCGAGCTGCCATTGACCCAGGCCCCCAGCCCCTCATCCCAGCCATGGGGTCAGCTGCCACCGCTCGCCAGAGCGGCTTTGTGACTTTTCAAGGATATTTGATGAACAGCAATAAAAATAAAGCATATCAGTGCCTGAAACTAAAACTTTCTCATGCAATATTAACTGAACAAGCGCTGGACCTTCTGCAGGTAAATGGATCAGGGCACCCACCTGAGATGGGAGCAAGCCCCGCACGATGAACGTCCTGCCATGGGGTGAGCCGGGACTCCCAGGGCACCCCTGTCCCCAGGTGCTCCTGGAGGAGAACCTCTTCTTGGAGAGCCCTGGTGGGAACATCTGCCCCTGGCTTCTGTGGATGCTCTCGAGGAGGGAGTCGAGGAGACACATGGCAGCTGGCAACCGGCCCAATGAGGGAGGAGGGGGAGGAATTAACTCTCATTTAAGTCCACTTTTGTTGTAAATAAACTATAATCACTTCAAACCTTTTGCTTAATCAGAAAAGGATGCTGAACATTAAGCAAACAGTCGGCAGGCTTGTCTTACTGCTGGATTAGAGATATTAAATGCCAGCGATACTTTTTTTAATCTGTCCTGCAGCTGCATTATTAAAACAAACACATTTGCAGACCTGCAAAAAACCTAAACGAAAACAAAAGATGAGATTGAAGCTTTCCCAAGGGCAGCATCTGAAACCTGGACAATTTAAAAATCTACGTTTAGTCTTCATCTTTTGAACCAAGTAATGGAGGGAAATGACGCATAATAAAATTAACCACTGGAATTAGCAGCACGTTCTCTAATGGGGCCAGGTTAAAATCCAGCCACCTCTCCATGTGGAGGTGGCACCTCCAGAGCCTGCGCTCTGGTCCCGTCAGCACGGCACGGGGCTCCTTCCATGGACCTGGTTTCCTGTTGGAGAGAGCAAACAGCCTTTGGTCTCACAAGGCTGCAACTTTTTGCAGTGACTGGTGGCATTTCTTAAAGCACCGACTCTTGGACTCCACTGAACGAGCCCAGAGTGAGTCTCTTGTCGGAGTTCGTTAAATTCTCACCTTTGTTTGAGAAAAATGAAGGTTTCTATCTTCCTCGGTGGCAGAGAAATACTTGAAAGTGTGACATCTAAGAGTCCAGCTGGAGTGGAAGAGAAGTACATACTGATCATTTTTTGAGATCCGAGCACTTGTGCCGGCCAGGGAGCCACTGCCGGGCCCTGAGAGCTTCCACAAGTCGCAAGGCGAGATGAAGTGACCGAGTCAACGCCTGCTGGGGTGTGAAATTCAGCTTTCCCAGAGCTGCCCCTGACGCAGGCGAGGGCAGAGCCCGGGTGTGGGCAGATGTTGGCATCTGGTGGGGCAGCCCCAGCTGGAGAGAGCAGACCGCCGAGGGATGGGATCTGCCCGAGAGGGGCCCAGCTCCAGGGTCCCAGCGGACGAGGCGTC
>NW_009716035.1:0-812 GCF_000703405.1 Apaloderma vittatum | reverse complement strand
TTCCTCACATATACCCTTCCGATTCTTCCCTGATTCCACTGTGGGGGCAGTGAGTGAATGAGTCTGTTGGTCTTAGTTGCCAGGGCAGGTTAAACCATGACACTGCCCTAGGGCAATCATCACGAACCAGCCCCTCACAACCACCATTTCCAGCACTGGTCTCTCACCTCAGATCAGAGAGGTTCTTTGTTCCTCCACAGAGGAATGTTGAATGAGTACGTCAGAAATGTGTGTTTGCATTGTAGGGATGAGGTGTAAGCATGCACATCATGCACATATGGGGTGATGAACCTGAGTAAGCACAAATGCCATCGGCTATTCCCAGGGATGCCATGAAGGCCAGTGAGGCAGAGAGTGTCTTCAGGTAACTTTGAGAGTAACATCCTCTGGGAAACCACTCAAATGCAGCACTGGGATGTCCTTTTCTGAACCGCGGTTCCTGTGTCCATTCTTCATGTCCTGGTGCATCTCCCATGACTGCAGAACAAGGTGGTTGTCATGGAGGCACCACAAAACAAACACGACATCTACTCAGAATTTTTATTCCAGCCAGAAAACTACCCAGTACTCTGACAGGCAAAGTATATCGAAAGTTCAGATGCCAGTCTGGAATATAATACTACGTAACTTGGTTTAAAAATTTGCCAAGTTTCCTCTTTAGAAAGGTGACTCCAAGTGTGCACACACCCATTCACAAAAGAGAAAACCCTCCCAGTCGAGGGTACCCAGGAAGAAGGATCCTTATCCACAAGGAGCAAGGGCTCACTCAAAGATATTTCCAGAAGTATCAGTCGCTGGGGGGTGCAGGCTCT
>NW_009716034.1:1959-2188 GCF_000703405.1 Apaloderma vittatum | reverse complement strand
CTCTTCCAGCAGGCCAAGGTTAGAGCTGGGAAACTCGTGTTTCCCAGCCAGCACGTTTTCTTGCTTATTTTTGCTTGGGAACACAAGCAGGGCCAGGGAGAGCGCGCTTCGCGGGGAGGCGAAGGCCTGGGTGTCAAGGAGGAACCTTGGGCTGTTCGTGCCTGGCTGCCTGTCCATGGCCAGAGTAGCGCCAGAGTGAGTGGCCCCGCCGCGCTCTGCTCTCCCTTTC
>NW_009716034.1:0-1881 GCF_000703405.1 Apaloderma vittatum | reverse complement strand
CGACAGCGACGTGTTTCCATTTCAGTTGTCAGCATTGTTTCCATTACGTTCGGCCTGACTAAGAGAGGGATTTCTTTTTTGTGTATATATGTGTGAACGTTTGTGGCAGACAGGGCTGAGGTAAAAAAAACACCCTAAACCACTAAAAACCTCAGGAGATGTTTTATATATAGCTAAGTCTGGGACTGCATACAGAAATGCTAGTTAGTTGTGCTGTTGGCTTCTAGAGGCCTTAGTTTTGGAGCAGTCCTTGTCGTAGGTGCTGTACAGACTTGGGACATAAAGGCAGCTGCAGCTCTAGAAGAGTTCATAGGCTGCAGGGCTGGGCAGAAGAGCCGAGGTGATCACAGTGGTGCAGCTTGAACAGCTGCCTTTTCACAGAATGGTTTTGCCACCTGTGTATGGCACGTGTGGTCATTGACAGCCATTAACTTGAGCAATAACCGTAAGTATGCCGACACCCAACATTAGGTTAACCAGTGGACACCTCTGCCACTTCTACGAGCTCTGCTAAGCTGTGGGGGCAAGTGGGGAAGTCACGGTCACACGTGTAGGTGCCCTGAGGGACTGTCCGTGGTGCAACAGCTCTGCCTCTTGAAGCTGGTTACTCACTGATGTTTGTCTGTCTCTAAGTCAGAGATAAATACAATGAATAACCAAAAGAGGCAGAAACTAATCTTTCTGACCAAGTGCTCTGTGGACTGTTACTTTCAACACTCAACCTTTTAGAAAGAATTTCCATATGGTGCAAAAGAGTGTAATTGCACAGTCTGTATAGCTGCAAATGCTGACCCTGGGACAAAGAAGGAGCAAGCTCTTTGCTTGCCGCTGCTCTCAAAAATTGTCTGTATTGTCTATTTTTTATTGTCTAATTGTCTGTTTGCTATACAGAAGGAATTGACTTAGAGAAAAAAGTGAACTGGTAATGCTTTCTCAAAACCAGTGATAAGGATAACCAGCTTCAAGTTGTATTTTTGTTGAAACCTTTGTCCTTTCCTTTTTTTTCCCCCTCTTTCTTTTTTTTATCTTTTTTTTTTGTTCTGTCTCCTTTTCCTGTGCATTTTGCTGCCAGATTTCAGGTAGAGTTCATCCCTGTATGGTGTTGTGCCTGAGCTCCGTGTCTCAGTTTTAGGTTGTATAACAGCACGCATGTGGATGTGTGCCAGTTGTCTAGCAGGCATTGAGTGCAGTTGATGGTCTGGTCTCTGCAAGAAGGGAGGACACAAAGTGGCAGTCGCTGTTGTTTAGGCTTGGCTAGAAAGGAAGACAGGGAGAAATATGGCTCAGGTGACTGAGGGCAGGGATCTTGTTGCAGTTACTGCTTCTTACTCCCTTTTGTTTGCCCTTAATCTGCCGAGTTCCTTGACCTTGATCCACTAGGACAGGTTAATGAGATTTCCATGGCCTTTCAGAATTGTCACTTCCAGTTGTCTCCCAGCTTTCAGAGGGTAGAAAACAAAGCAGTGACCTTGATTCTCTTCTCTTGGTGCGTGTATCTGATGCCAGAAAGCTCAACTGTGAGTGGGCTGGGGTGGGACGAAGAGAGGGTGATTTCCTTTGGCTGCAGATCTGCCCAGTGGATGCTGGTTTGATCCTGGTAGGGTTTATTGGCTGAGCCACCATGGTGCCAAAGGGCACGTCAGGATACAGTTTAGTGGTCATGGTAGTGTTGCGTTGACGGTTGGACTAGATGATCTTAGAGGTCTTTTCCAACCTTAATGATTCTGTGATTCTGTGTGGCAAAGCCCCTTTGCCTCTCCTGAAGGTTGAGCTAAGAAATCCCGCTGACTTCACCAGGTCTGTTTAGAAACTAGTGGCACTGATCAGCAGAACCAGGAGGTTGAGTGGTGTGGCCAAGTGCCGGGTCATGCACTTTGGTCA
>NW_009716033.1:0-212 GCF_000703405.1 Apaloderma vittatum | reverse complement strand
AAGGTTGGACTAGATGATCTTCAGAGGTCCCTTCCAACCCCTAACATTCTGTGATTCTGTGATTCTGTGATGAGGCCGGATTCTTCTCAAGGGTGTCCAGCGACAAGGGGCAATGGTCACCAGCTGGAGAATAGGACATCCAAGCTAAATACAAAGAAATTCTTCATTACTGTGAGGGTAAAGCACAGGCTGCCCAGGGAGGTTGTGGAGTC
>NW_009716032.1:402-1421 GCF_000703405.1 Apaloderma vittatum | reverse complement strand
TCCAGCCTTAATGATTCTATGATTCTGTGATTCTATTCTACGATTCTCGAGGTGACTCGTGTGTCACACGCCCTGCGCGCAGGAAGGTGTGCTCTGACACCCGCAGCCACTTGGCCCCAGCGCTGTAACCTCCCAGCAGATGCTCCAAGGCTGCCTTTGGGGATGTCCCCAAAACCTGCTTCAGCCCACCCCTGTGCTTTATTTGGGGGACCCTCTCAGGACGTGCTTTTGCTTGACAAAAGCGAGCTGGAGGACATTGCTCAGAGGGTTGTGCCAAAATCCGTCCCTCTCTCCTACAGACCTTCTTCTTCAACGTCTTCGAGTCACCCTCCGAGCTGTTCGACGCCCCCATCTTCATCACGGTGAGCAAAGATCAGTCCTGCCCCTCGCAGGGACGCGTCACCCCGTCCCCCTCCCTGAGAAACATCCCCTCCTTCCCGGGTGAGCCGGCGACGGGGTCCTCCGCCCTGGGAGGATTTGGGCTGGATTTACTGTTTTTCCTCATTTTCATCCCGCAGGTCGTGGACTCTCGGTCTTTCCGTCCGGACTCGGTGATCGGGGAGTTTCGAGTAAGGCTGCCCTCGTTCTTCTTCCCTCCTCCACCCCCCAATTTTTCCACCACGGGGTGATCCCTCACGTTTCTTGTTCGTTTTGTTGCACAGATGGACGTCGAGACCATTTACTCGGAGCCAAGTGAGTCTGGCAAGGGGACAGGGTCTGGGTCAGGGCCACCTGGAGGGGGTGGATCATTCTGGGAAACCCTTTTTTTGGGGGATAAAACACAGAGGAAATGCACACACACACGTTACAGCTCTCCTGTATAAACTCAGTAGCTGTGGCACTTGGGGACATGGTTTAGTGGCCGTGGTGGTGTTGGGTGGATGGTTGGCCTTGATAATCTTAGAGGTCTTCTCCAGCTTTAACGGTTCTGTGATCCATGAACCCAGACGTGACCTCGTACCCACCATCACCACCCGTTCCTCTTCCCTTGCCCGGGCTGTATGTCCTTAAGGCTGGTG
>NW_009716032.1:0-371 GCF_000703405.1 Apaloderma vittatum | reverse complement strand
GGGTGGCCCCGTCCCCCCAGCTCGCTGGCAGAAAGCCCCGCCAGCGCAGCCCGGCTGGCTTTTATCTGCAGCGTGGGTCATGATTTTATCTTTTGTCTGTGGTTTTATCTCCAGGAAGATAAAATAATGCTTAGAAAACACTTCCTGCCCTAATCGCCGTGGAGAAAAGCTTGTTCGTTTTAGCTGTAAGGAGTTGAGACCTCCAAGGCGAATCCCTTAATTACATCCCTTAGATACGTCCCTTAATAAAGTTTGTTCAGCGCTGAAGCGGTCGGGCCGTTGGACTCGGTGGTTGTTGTAGGTCCCTTCCAACTGGGTCACGGTCGTAGAGTCATTTAGATCGGAGAAGACCGTTAAGATCGTCTAGTCCA
>NW_009716031.1:444-1549 GCF_000703405.1 Apaloderma vittatum | reverse complement strand
TGGGTTTTAGCTCAAACCCAGGACACATTGCATTCCTTTTTCCACCAAAATGTGACAGGACTGAGTCAAAAATTTAAAATTTCATGATTGCAGACCAAAGATATTGTTTGAGCATGCCCCGACATGCCTAGACAGAAGGGGGTCAATCCCTGAGGACTTTGTCCAACCGAAATCTTGCAAACAGGTGTTACCCATTTTAATCCCTCTGGGTGCCTATGTTTTCTCATGTGCAATGTGTGCCTCAGCTCATACAGGTGAAAAGGGACAGGATATTCAACGCCACTGGATTCACTGCTTTGCTATTCTTGGTATTGTCAGTTCCATAAAATCTGATAACGGACCATGTTATGCTTCTAGGTCCATACAACATTTTTTAGAGCATTGGGGAATTCCACACGTTTTGGGCATAGAACAAAATCCTACTGGACAAGCTTGTCGAGTGCTGCCGTTTAACTTTGAAAGGTATGTTGAAAAAACAGAAAAGGGGGAATATGTCCCCCCAAGAACAACTAGACAATGCCATATGTACTCTTAATTTTCTAAATGATACCCTGGTCACAGGCCAGACTTTAACAGCTATAGAAAAGCATTTTGCAATCCCTGAGGACTTTTCGATTCACCCAAAGGTCATGTATAGGGATCCCATAATTAATAATCAATGGCTTGGTCCTGCAGAACTAATAACATGGGAGGGGACGCGTGTGTTCTTCCCTCAGGACCCTGCTAGCTGCTAGTGAGGTACGTCAAGCCTTACCATGAGCTTAATAGACATGTCAGGGAATATCTGCGCATTGAGCGTGAGGCAGAACCCAAGGCCTCAGATGGAGAAGCTGAGTTTGAATAGAAAAACACCATGAAAATAAAAAAAAAGACAAGACAGAATGATCCTATTCAACAAATGCAAATGTCAAGAAAATATCCATGGGACAATGGCCTATCCTACAGTGAACTAGAGATTGTTAGTATTTGTAATTGAAATTGTTGCATTCTTGATATTAATACCCTGAAAACCAAAAATTATAATTGGGGACAGTTATATGTTTTATAATGTTCCTATCAAAATTATTGTCTGTGTGTCTCTGAGAATCAATATGGTGGGGAGCAG
>NW_009716031.1:0-280 GCF_000703405.1 Apaloderma vittatum | reverse complement strand
CCCGTTGTTCCGGCCCCTCCCCCATACAAACCAAAAAACAGTCGCCTAGTCTACCAAACTCTGTAGCTGGCAGGTCTACCCAACTCCGTCGAAGTAACCCGACGCCAGGTCTACCAAACTCCACGAAGCAACAGGCCGCCAGGTCAACCCAATCGGGGAGCCGGACCGGCCGGAAGGTCTACCAGTCTCCAGAGTGCAAACGGCGGCTAGGTCTCCCAATAGCAGGGCGAAAGTGGGACGCCAGGTCTATCCTAGGCCAGAAAGAAAAGGCCGCCAGGTC
>NW_009716030.1:637-12387 GCF_000703405.1 Apaloderma vittatum | reverse complement strand
TTCCAGCCTCAACAGTTCTGTGACTCTGTGAAATACTTGTTATTACCTATTGAAAAGCACCTGTCCATGTTTGTTTATTGTTTTCAAATCTGGTACGTACTTTCTTTTGCCAGACAGATGTTGTTTTTCTTGAAGAGGATTCACGCGGTTTGAATTACACCCCTCGATAAGAAGACTGTGCAGTATCAGTGAAATACAGTGAATACCTCTGGGCAAAAGCCAGAGGAAGAAGTAGAACAGACACACAGTAAAGTGTGCTTTCTTAATATAAAAAAGACTAACAGTTCAGCTAAAAATCATCTACATCATTCAACCCTTTGATATCCAGTCTTTCAAGCTTTCTGTTCTGGCAGGAAGAGGATGCATGGTCATGCTTTTTGTATGATTCAGATAGTTTTTGGAAACGCTGATACGTCCTTAGGTTTGCTGGCTATTTTGAAGACTGTGACATAAAATGTTAACACGTGGGATAGAAAATTATTTTAAAGTTTACTTTCTTCCAAGAATTTGGAGACTTATCACTGTTTTATTTTAATTCTTACCATATGCTGTCCGCTCCTTAATCTTGTAATGTCTCTTTGGGATAGAATTTAAAAATAAAGTTGTGCTGTCCTGAAGTAGTGGCTAGAGTTTGAGATTCTTCTCCCTTTACCCTGCTCCTAGGCAGTGCCTGTGCTAAGTACTGATCTTTCAGGTTTCAGTAGTTTTTAATTTGCTTTTTCTTCTGACAAGTAAAATAAGAAAAATATTGCTATTTTACTTTTTAGCCTCATTTAGAAATAAATGGAAGCAAAATACACAGGTGATGGGGTTTTATATGTGTGATGATTTCAGATACGTAACACTTAAACTCTTGGTGCTGTTTTGGTGCAATTTTTAACTTAGTGCAGACTGCTCTGTGCTGATGGGAAGGATGCGCCAGTAAAATATTATTCTTCTTTGCTGTGAGAGAGTAGTACTTTCTGGCAAAGTGCAGAAGCCCAGAGTGAAAACTTTCGTGCACCGGCTTTCCATATGGCCTTAGGTAAATATATGAATCTGTCAGTGTTCCAGAGTGGAAAGTGTCCAAGAAGCACATTTAAATAAAATTAAAGAAGGAAAGTAAGTTAATTATTTAACGATTAGAAAAGTATGTTACAAATATGCTGCATAAAGCACTCTGACCTGTCACTGCAGTATCTTAAAAGGTTGTAGTTAGAGGAGACCTTGACTCCTTGCATAATATACGCCTCAGGTAGAACATCTCTTAATGTGCACTAGTACGTAAAATGCAGGGTTGAGTTTCCAAGTACTTCATCATAGTGATAACAGGACTTCTCAAAAGATATGTTAACATTTATAAAGTGCTTCAACAAGCACTTACGTCACTGCTTTACTGAGAAGTTTCTTTTATATTGCCTACATTCACAGAATGATTTTGGTTTCAAGAGAGCTCTGGTGGTCATCAAGTACAACTCCTGCCCAAAGCAGGACTCGCTGCAGAAGATAATCAGGTTGCTCATGGGCTCAGGTTGCTCATGGGCTCATCCTGTCCAGTTCTGAAAATCTTTCAGGTTGGAGATCTCAGAGCTTCACTGGGAAATCTCTGCCCATGCTTTACTGCTCTCATCCTGAGGAGTTATGTGAGCTGGAAATTCCCATCTTGAAGTTTATGCTTGCCATCTATTGCCTTTTCACTGTATACTCTGGCCCTGTCTTATTTATACCCTCACTTTTTTAGATGCGTCAAGACTGAATTCAAATCCCCATTAGCCTCACTTACCAGACTAACCTAACCCATTCCTTGTACATCATGTGCTTCATTTTCCTCACCATCTTAGTGACCCTCTGCCAGATTGCTGATCTCTTTTCTATGAAGTGACAAAATTATTTTATCTCATTTGTAGAAGTGGTATTAATCTGTGCTCTTTGGGGTCTATCTCTGCTGTTCTCCCTGCATAAGATAGACTGTGCTTGGGTGAATGATTTAGATTAGTTACCTTGTTTGTCTGGATTTAAAAATTAGGGTGAAAATCCCTAAATGCCGAAATCATTAACAAAGGAAATTCAGTTCCTTAAAAATTACATAGACACCCAAGACAGTTCATTGCATCTTGAAAAAGATGACATTGGTCTTGTTTGCCTTGAACTTCTCAGTGTAAGAACAGCAGGGATGCCAGCGTTAACTTTTTGTCTTCACTTTTTTTATGCAGTATGAATTCTTGATAGATTTTGATTTAGTTGCTGGTACATTATTTATGACATCTCTTGGCTGCAGCTGCTGTAATCCATGAACCAAAGCCAAGCCTATTGTTTCTAGTCATAGAATTGTAGTTTGTTGTAGAGCAACTCCCAGGTAATTAGGCAGGATGTGCTGTAATTGGTTGTAACATGGCTCTTTTAAATAAAGCATTAATCAGACTGAATGACAGATTAAGGATTTTTTTTTTCTTTAGAAGATTTATCTAACACAGGTAAAAGTGATTGTGGTCATGATTGTCAGGAAGTTACTTTTTTACAGGAAAGGAAGGAGAATTATATACTTGTTTTAAAATGTTCCTTCACTTAGACTTCTTTTCAGTGAAAATATCGGAATGTGCAAAGCAGAGTTTCTGGGTGCAAGAATTCATGTATTAGTCCTGGGATATGGGTAAAGCTGCAGTTTTATTCAAAGAGTAGACTTTATAGAACAGTTTTAACTGCTATTTGATTTACAAAGTTTTGGATAATTTTCAGTCTTCTGTAGCTTTACCTACACTTTCATATGTGTATATTTTTGATTGACAGAGTTTCAAGGGTTAAATGTAGACACTTGAAATTGCTGGAGTAAAAACTGATTGCTTTAAGAAGTGATTATGAATTGAGAAGAAATTGCAAGAGGTGCATTTGGTGGATTTCTTGGTGTCTTCCCATTGAAGCTGGATTCTTTTGTGGAGAGTGTGATGGATTTGAATTAATTGGAAACAATGCAAAGGAAATGGAGATGAAATTCAGCATTAGCTCTGAAAATCAGAACATACAGTAGTCACCCTAAAATCTATGAGAAGCTAATGGATTTGCCTCAATTCATACGATAAGCTAGTGAAACAGTCCTTGCTGGGGATGGGAAACCAAAGGGAGTCAAACTACATTGGTTCCATTGAAAGTTGTTCCCTTGAACATGTTATTTTGCCATAGTGTTTTGTTAGGAGAGAAATTAAAGGGTCAAAGCTTTTCTTTTTCTCTGTTCTGTCCTGTTTTGAACCTATGTGTTCAGTTTGACTGGCTAATGGGGAATGGTGTTTATGAAGAGGCTCTAGTCATAAAACAAGTGTTGGGATGACACTGAGGCAGAGCCTAGACCACACAGGGATTATTCCACTTTTCATTTTGGCTCACAGAGTGCTGCATATTCTGTATTTCATTTTCCTTTGCACCCTCTGTAAAATTCCCGTGAGAAGTAGCAGCTGTTGTTGCTGCTCTACTCACAGCGAGCTGAACTTCCCCGTCAGCAAGTCACAGAGTGATTTCTCTACCAGAAAATAGCCACTCTAGAAGAAGTGAACTGTGTGGTGTTACCTTTGGGGACAGGCTAACATGTGTGGCCTTTCACCTTTTCTCCTTGAAAACTGTAATTCAGGGCACAAATGCATGTGCCCTGCTTGGGGACAAGGCAGTAAATTGACTTAACTGGTGTTAAAAATGCCAATGCATATGGAAGCAGTGGGGCTGTAATGATTTCCCCGGGTTACATTTCAGGTCCTAAAACTAACAATAGACTTCCACTGCAGTTTGTACCAATTGTCAATATTTTAAAGCAAACACTTGTGAAGTGCAGTACTGTTTACTGTGGATGTAGTAATCACCTGTTCCCCTTCTTTTTTTCCTCTGTTTGGTGATCTCCATTCCTTTGATCAGTGAGGTATCTGTTCCACAGATGAAGCTTTGCAGCAGAAAAGGGGTTAAACTTGAGCTCAACAGTGAGAATTTTCTCATCTTGACAGTTTGCACAGCCTTTTTTTTTTTTTTTTTTTTTTTTGCATCACAAAGCGTTTTCATCTAGGCAGAAACTGATCTTGTTGTGGGAGGAGGGCAATGTCGATTGTGTACATACTGGATTATTTTGAGTAACAGCTGTAGGCTTTATAGGCCTTGAGCTTCCTCCATTCATCTGATGATGATTGTGTTGATTTGGACATTGGAGTGGGGAGAATTGACATGTTAGAATGAAATCTCCCTATCCATTTGTTCTCAGCTTCCTGACCTATTCTTTGCTCCACTGCAAGCAAGGATCATTGCTGAGCCTCATCCCTTATCACTCATTTTGTCACTTAGTGTAATGGGCAGAAGGTTTTGAGGAGGCACACTGGAGGCAAAGTGGCTCTGGAGTAGATTCTTGGCTTCTGCTTCCCTTCTTAGTTTAACAGCAAATGGCAAGAGTCCCAGTGTTGAACCGAGTCCTTCTCCTCCAGCCAGTCTTAACTCAATCTTGCCCTGGCAGCGGAATGGCAGGAACACAACCGCTTGCAACTGTTTCTGTCTGTCATGGTTTGCTCACAACATCTATTGTAGCCCCATATTGAAAGCAACCAAGTCCCACCTCTGCTTAAAGATATGACCACCAAAATGGAAGCATAAGAGATCTGATTGCTCCTACCTGTCTTGGGCCACTGCTCAGAATTTGATCAGTGGTTGGGTGTACACTTGGTGTGGCATCCAGTGCTCTTATTTTTTATTTTAAAATCAGCATGAGACTCATTCAGAGTCTTGTAAGACTCACCAAAGCTGTTTTCATGTGCCTTAAGTTGGTCACTGTATTTGCTCACATGCTAAATAAATTAACACAGTATTTACATAAATAAAAAGTAATTACTGATAGCCCACCTAGTTTTCAGAGGATGACTGTTCAATACTTTCTAGTTACCAAGTTTTTCCCTCTGAGTACTCAGAATGGGAGTTACCTAAAATTTTTGTCATCTTTGAAATTAAATGCTGAGGTGTCCATGGAAAAAAATAAATTGATAAGCAGACATAGAAAATGTGCTATTGATCAAGTTTTGTGTTTTAATTACTGAGCACCCAGAACTCTCAGGATCTGGTAAGCATAACAACCGTTTTGTTTATGCAATAGAACAAGAAGTATCACCAAAAAAGAAACACAGAATTTGAACCAGTTTTGTTGATAGCCACTTTGTTTTTCCACATCTTTACTCATATTCTGCTTAAGCTGCTTTTCTTTAGAAATTAATCAGGGAGTTTTTGAACTGATGTATTCTGCTTCACTGATTCTTTTGTGTATCATATTCTGGGAGTTTACTATCTTTTTAAACTGAAGTTTCTTGATACTCGTTTTCTATTTGAAGGAGTAGGGGGAAAGCCCTATGCAGTATCAGTAAGGCACAACTTAAATATAGTAAAAACTTGTTAATTCACAGATCTTTTAAATTTAATTGACATTGAACAATGGTAACTGCTTGGAGTTTATCAGTGATCAGTATCAGCTTCATTTCCAGTCAACATTCTAACCACTTATTTGGCAGTAAATACAAATTATTGCTGATTACAATTATAGGTGCCAAAAAAAGAAGTTACATAGTTATGAGGACTAGACTGACAGAGAGCTTTAAATTGCCCCATTAAAATTAAGTTCAACTTAATGGAATGCTATTTACCTGATAACAAGAAATGTGGGATACGATGTACAAAATATGTTGACATATGGTGGAAAACTGTGATGGTAAAAAGGCTGAGGGATCAGAGAGGTGACCTCCATGGCTGGGTCTTGGGTAATTATGAACGTCATGTATACCACACTCAGGAGTATGAAGAAGAGCGATATCTTGCTCTCTGTGCATGCTGCTCTGAGGGTGATGGTGAAATACATCAGGGCCTCTTGTCTGTCCATTCAGACACATATAGAAAAGTGGAAGACAGTCATGGGAGCATTTGAAAGCTGGAGAGAATGGCCTGCTGTGAGAGATGTACAGAGTTCAGTCTTTCAGCTTGTCAAAGGGACGTAAAAGGCTCTTTTAATCTAATGATGAAGTTTACAAGAGGACTTGATGTTTGCTCTCCTCAGCCCTAGGTGACCCTGGCTGTAGCCAATAGACTGCAGGGAAATGACAGCCATGTCTATTAATGTGTTTTTTCTTTTTGATCTCCCTTGTCTTATCTGTTTTGACCAAAAGTACCTTTCTGACTTCTTGCTCCTTAGCCAAACAGATTTCTCTCAAAACTATTTTTAGTAGGTTTCCTTAAAAAAGAAAGAGAGGCAATACCTGTTCTGTTGCATGTGTGTGTTCATACTCTGATTGTTTTTGGAGGGCTGGGATAAAGGGAAGGAAGGCCAAAGAATAGCAAGAGGCAAGTAATAAAATAATTGTGTGGAAGAAGTCATCGCTATCCTTTACAAAAGGATGCGTTTTAAACAAAATTAACTTGGTTTATAAATTTAATCTCACTTAAAAATTGGCAGTGCATAGCACCAATTGTGCGTTGGAAGAGTTGGTAAATAGCAATTTGATGCTCACAGCAAAGTTGTTAAAGTGGTCAGAAGCTACAGCGGGGTCCATGCCGATTAACGTTGCCATAGGCAGTTGCAGCAAAAGGACAGTGGAGCTGATACAAATGTAGCTGTGAAATGGGCTCTTCTGCTTGGATGTGGATGATTCGGATCAACTCTTCAGCCATTAGCTTGATGACTGGTTTTATTTTCTTCTCTCTTTAGTTTCATCAATATTAGGTTTTGAAACTCTGAATGCTTGTTAGACACCTTTTAAAGACCATGTGAAGTAAGAAAGTCATCATCACCTCTGTGTAACAGGGAGACAGGAAGGATTCCAGACTCAAGTGCAGGTGATGCTCCCTGAAGCCTGCGTACCTGAGGCGCAACGCACACAGACTGTTTCTGTGTGCCTTCAGGTGCCTGTGCCCTCTTAGGCTTTGGGTTTTCCTTCGGAGAGCAGAGGCAAAGATATCATTCCTGTTTTGTTTGCTTCTCACCCACATATTCTGTCACTTCAAATGGGGAATGCTTTTCCCAAGAGAGTATTAATTAAAAAGAAACAAAATATTTCAAATTGAAGGGTTATCAGCAAATGCTATGTCAATGAAAATCTTAAATAAGCGAACCTCCTACGTGTCTTCTGTGTCACTACTGCTTATAGAAACAGTCTGAAGAAAGAGATGAAATGCCTAATGGCTTAGATTGGTACCATTTAACAATGTAAAATACTCTAATTACCAACGCACTTGTTAGGAGAAAGGGTTGGTACTTGGAGGGAGAACAGATGACTTACATGATTTAGAAACATGACAAATGAGTAAATGTGGATTTTTTTTTTTTTGTTTAAATAGAGATGTTATTAAATGATGTTAGACAGCTTGGATGTGGGGCATTTCTCTGAGCAGAGATTGAATGTTTTTGGTAGATTTAATGGTCAATTTGAGTAGCATCCATGCTGGGTAAGCAGTCTTCTCTAATTTGAAAAAGTATTCAAGTTTTGCTCTGAATTGCACTGTTACAGTTAGAAGGATTGAAAATTATTACAATTTAAAATAAATTGACAGGAAGGAGAAATGTAAATCAGGATGAATTTTCTATTGGAGGCTATGGTTTGAAAATTCCTGCTATAAATACCCTTCAAAAAACACCTTGTACATGCAAACAGATTTTTTATTTTTAGGAAAATATTCTTTTACATTATTGCCTTTCTCATCATTCCTTTTTCTTTTCCTTTTTTTCTGTCAGATGAGAGATGAGCGAAGGTGAGAATAAACTCACTGAGTGTGGTGAGAGAGTGATATAAGTCCTTCTCAGCTATGCATTCATCATTTTCAGCCCTATATTCTTTGAATTGGGATAAGGAGTCATTGGGTCCTTATGAGTCAGCTCCAAGCACCTTCTCGTTTAGGAGGAAGATAAGGAGAAAAAAATAGATTCTTCAAATAACGTAATCCTCATTTAAAATTTGTAGAAGTTATATTAAAAGGAGAATCACTCCCTGGAAAGGTTTTGCAATGTGAGAAATTAATTTAACAGGCTAAGCTTTCTGTGATAATAATTGCAAAGCTAAGGATGATCCAAATTTAATGGCTCTAATCAGATGAGGTGAAAGAAAGCGAACATTAGGTTTATGCTTTAATTTGTGATTTGCTCTACTGCTGGTTCTTTCATGAAAGAAGAAAGGTGTTTTGTGTGTTTTTCTTCTCTTTTTTTTTAACCTAGAAAGCTTTAGAAAATATTAATCAAATTGAGTCCTCTTCATCAACATAAACTAATTCCAACTTAAAATTATACATTTTATAACATTATAGTATACTGAAAATTACTGTCTAGAAGATGAGACTGACTGTAGTCACAACAGAGTACTGAGCTGGACTGTCCTTAATTTTAGCTAGTAGCTAATAGCCAATACTTACAAACTGTAAGAAAAGGACATAAGTATCTAGTGGAGTTTCACAGAATCATGTAATGATTGGAAGTTGAATGAACCTCTCAAGATCATCTAGTCCAAGCCCCTACTTACAGCACAGTCCACTATAGAAGGTTGCCCAGGATCATATTCAGCTGAATCTCCAAGGATGGAAATTCTAAAACCTCTCTGGGCAACCTGTGTCTCTTCTTTTTCTGATGTTTAAATGGAATTTCCAGTGTTTCAGTATGTACCCATTAGCTCTTGTTCTGTCACTGGGCATCACAGAGAAGAGTCTGGCTCAGTTTTCTTTACAACTTCCCCATCAGGAATTTATGCACATTAGTGAGTCTTTTCTTCACCAGATTTAACACTCCCAGCTCTCTCAGTCTCTCCTCATACGTGAGATCCTTCAGTCTACTGAAGTAGATCTCAAGTTGAATTATCCTCAAGGCCCTTAGTTGACTTGCTTCAGTAAGTCAACAGTGCTGAGTGGGAAGGATCAACTCCCTCAGCCTGGTGGTCACACTCTTCCAAATGCAGCCCAGGAGGCTGTTGCCCTTTGCTGCAAGGGCACATTGAAGGCTCACGTTAAACATGTTCACCTATGTGGAGTTTAATGAGATTTTTGTCAGCCTGTTTCTCCACCTGTGGAGGTTCCTCTGAAAGGCAGCACAACCTTTGAGGCAAGTAGAGCAATATTGAAGACAGTGTTAAAGGTAATGGCACAGTGAAGGGGCTAATACAGTGCTATCCTGGCGTTTAATGTTTTATTCTGTGTTACCTTTCTGAATTTATCTGTGTTTTGAATTGCTGTTGATGTATCCGTCACTCCTTCCAGTTTTGTATCATCTCCAAACACATTGAGGTTAGAGTCTGTGCCATCATTCGAGTTGTAAATGAATGTAGTGAGCACTACTGACCCCAGTGTTAACCCATGGGTACATTACTAGTGCCCAACTTCATGCTCCTGATAGAAACCTGCTGAGCCTGAGATTTCAGCCTACCTCACTATACACTTACCTAGCCCATACTTCATCAATTTGTCACTTAGAATATTATGGGAGATGGTGTCAAAAGCCTTGCTAAAGTCAAAATAAACACTATCTGCTGCTCTCCCCTCATCCTGTGAGTGACCTAGAAGATTATCAGTTTGGCTAAGCGTGTTTTTCCCTTTCATAAACACATGCTGGGTACTCCCAAGCCTTCTTGAATCAGGCTTCAGGATTATTTGTTCCATCCTTCCCAGGGATGAAGGTGAGGTGGTCATGCCTGCCATTCCCCACATCCTCCTACTTGCCCTTCTTGAAGATTCTTCCATGAACACTCTCCTAGCCTCCAAAAATTTTTTGCCTAGGCAGTTCCTGAGTCTGAGGTGCAGTCTTTTGATTTAATATCCATTCATAGATATTTTTCCCCCATTTTGAGTTCATTTTTATTTTTTAATTTTTGTTGGGCACATTTTTTTTTCCACAGCCGTGGGTTATGAAACACCTTCTCCACTTTATCCTGTAAGCTTTTGATTTTATGGACACTACAGTTTTTGGTCCATGAAGAGAAGTCATTTCATTCTGTTGCTTACCCTTGTCAGTCTTGCGTGTATTTCTTGTGCTCACCTTGTGTCGCCTTTGAGGCAAGTAGAGCAATGTTGAAGACAGTGTTAAAGGTAATGGCACAGTGAAGGGGCTAATACAGTGCTAGCCTGGCGTTTAATGTTTTATTCTGTGTTACCTTTCTGAATTTATCTGTGTTTTGAATTGCTGTTGAATGGCAGATTTATATTTTTATGGCAGTCTGTATAATACCACTCATGTACATTTATGGAATGGTAGTAGTTTGTCCAGAGGTCTGTGATGTTAGAACATCCATTTAAATTTATTTACTATGATTTTTTTTTTCCATTATGATGACTGATCAGTCATTAACATGAGGTTCATCTATAATTTTCATACTTATTGCCTTGATACTTTTAATGTTGATGTCTTGATGCCTTTTAATGTTGTAGTGCTATCAGCAGACTTTGTCACCATCTGCCCCTGTTTCTGTAATTATGAATACATTAAATAGAACTGACCAAAGTACCTTGTGGGACTCCTTTGATGACGTTTTTCAATAGCAAAAATTAATTGTAGAGTCATAGAATCATTTAGGTTGGTAAAGACTTTTAAAATCATCAAGTCAAACTGTTTCATTGAGTCCAGTCCAAGATGTGGGTTAAGCCAAAATATCCTGGGAGGGAAGCATTGATATCCAGCATGTAAATGGTCCAGAGATTCATTCAAGTTAAATGGACATCAAACCTTATGTTTCCCCTTTTTAGAATAATTACTTATCCAAATGAAGACTGGTCCTCTCTTCTTATTCTTTAGCAATATAGTTTCTTGAGGACATTTTGTAAGGGATCTATCTGGAAGACTTTTAGAGTAGGCTATTTGGTTGATTTTGCCCTTTTACATATTAATTGATTCTGTGAAAAAATAAGGACATCAATGAGTCATACCTTCTCTCTCCTCCAAAGTTATGTGGACACTCACTCAGTACCTCTTATTTCTCCATATGTCAAGTTACAGAATTGGAATAGATTTTACTAATATGTCTAGTGCTGTCGTCAAACTTTATTGCCCTGAAGTACCTCTCTAAATTGGTCTCGGAGACCTTTAAAAAATTGGAATCCATATTTGCAATGTCCATTTCTCTAATACAAACATTATTTTAAAGGAGAAGATGCTCTCTGCAATTAATGGCTTAGTGATTTCATCCTTGAGTTCCTTTAGAACATTTGGATGAATACCATCTGGTTGGGCCAGATCAGTAGTGTTGATTTGTGTAAATGTCTTTCACTGACACTTCAGTATGAGACGTATCTTAATACAGCACCAGCAAAGAAGAGCTTGATGTGGGAACCTTTAAAAGCATCTCCAGGGTGAACAAAAATGCAGAACATTAGTTTGCTTTTTTTGTCTCTGGATGCTTTTTTCTCACCTTGCTCATATGTTTCTGTGTGTTGGCTCCACAGATTACCATGGCAGGCTTCACATGTTTTGTTAGGTTGACAGAGATTTATTAGTAAAGTGTAACCTTCTTCAAGTTGTGTTTCAAAGGTTTTAATTTGGCCTATTGCATTACAGTGCTATCCTTCTGAGGATTTTTTTCCCCCCTTGCTATCTTCAGCTGGACAAAAATTCAGCTTTTAAAGTTGTCTTTCTTCAAGTAATGTTTGGTTTTAATCATGCCTTTTTTTCTTTGGTCCACATTAGGTGGTACGCACTTGCGCTGAAATTCAGTCTCATACCTTTAAAAAGACATTTCCAATATTTTACCTGTATCATTGCTTTTTTTAGGTTTCTTTTTTAAGCCAAGCTTCCTCGTTTTTGTGCA
>NW_009716030.1:0-606 GCF_000703405.1 Apaloderma vittatum | reverse complement strand
GCTGAACCCACTCCCATTGTGGATATTTTGGCTTCCTTGCTTATGCACAGATGTTGAATCTACACCTGCGTTGCTCACGGTTGCAGAGTGACTCATTGACCGCCCTGCTGAGACCTGATGAAGAGTTGTTTCCCCTTGGAGATTCCTAACTAGCTCCTCGCAAAACGGGGTCTGAAAATTTGCTCTTGGCATCGTGCCCCGATATAACATTTAAGCAATCTTACACGTTGTTGAAATCTCCCATTAGTGCTGCATTTCCTGATCTTGCAGCCATTGAGTTCACAAAGCAAATCCGCATCACATCAGGGCAGCCTGACGAGGATGGGCTAAATCCTGCGTGCTGCCCGGCCAGCCCTGTGTGGGACTGAACTTCCAGTCCACAGGGATTGCCCGTTACTTCATACGGTTAGCTTATTTATTTGATTTAGCTTTAAGCTTTTCCTGAAGGATAGTACCCTTGCTAGCTATTCTTTTTTTTTTTCCCCTATATTTTTCCCCTCTTCCCCAGTAGCTAAGCAATCTACAAATTTTGTAGACATATAACGTATATAGACATTTAAGGACATTTACTTACTTTATCACAGAATCACAGAATGTTCGGGGTTG
>NW_009716029.1:1776-18816 GCF_000703405.1 Apaloderma vittatum | reverse complement strand
TCCGAGGCAGCAGGAAGGCTGCTGCCACCCCGCAGCCCTCGCTCGTCCCAGCGCTGAGCAGGCCAGGAGGAGAAAACGAGAGTGAACCGATCCACCTAGTAACTCCTCCTAAGCATTAATTAAGAACACTTTGCAGAAGTTGGCTGCTCCTTATCCGACTCATCCCAGCTAACCGCTGGCAGCGTTGTTTTCCCCTCGGTGCAGCCTAGAGCGACAGAGGGGACCGCATCCGAGTCGCAGAGAGTTGATTATTTTTTTTCTCGAGAAAAATTAAAACAATGCAAAGGTGCAGCAATACAATATAACAAGCTCAGCCAGCTTCCGTCCCCAGCCCCCCGCAAAGGCCTTTTGCGCGCTGCGAACCCGCCAGCCCGGGACGGAGAGAGAAGGGGATGTTCTGATCGGGGGGAAGGGAGGGGAAACATGGGTAGAGTCCAAATTCTCCCTTATACTTAATGGTCACACTGATTACTTGGATGAAGAAGGCTAGGGTGAGTTTCCGTCTACCCACAATGTATTCATGCCCTTATTTTCAGCATCTTTCTTTTGACAAATGATAGATATCCATGAAACTGGAGGAGGTTAAGAAAAGTAGGGAGGGAGGGGATGTTTTCTTGTTTTAAGGAAGAAAAGTGACTTGGCTGAAGAAACATTAACCTTTATCCTTTTCTGAAGACAATTGTACTTTTGCAGGTGGGGAAAAATCCTAGATACATTCATTTCCATACACATCTTGTGGCATAAAAGTCCACCACATTCTGAGGGGAGACATTGAGTAGGGACAAAACCTTCTCTAAACATATACCATAGGCAATTCTTAATGTAGCTCCTCAGCCTTGCCTTTACAGACACAGAGAAGGAATGATGGAAAGGAATCAGGTTTCTTGGATAAACTGCTTCTAAACCTTTTCCTTGCAAAGTGCCAGGCTCTCTAGCTGTAAGAGACCTTGTGCACCACCAGTTCATTTTAGCCATCTGTTTAATTAAACAAGCAACATTAAAAATGCCTGGAAAAGGGTAGGAGGTTGCTTTGCACGTTAAGATATAAGTGAGCTGAAATCAAATCTTTCAGTTATGGGTTTTACTTTTAATAACAGTACAAGGAGAGAGCAAGTTCTCATACCCACTAGGATTTCTAAATTTGTGCATTTTTGTGGTGAAGTCTTTTGTACAACCTCAAACCATCAAAAGGTCACTGGTGTTGAAATTCAAGTTCGTTTTGGTACATCCCTGAATAAATTTCCTAGCAATCAACACTTCAGTAGTTTTTGGAGGGTAGGAGGGAAGGAGAGTCACAATATTTATTCACTTTTCTTTGACCCTGGTCAGTTGTGGGGTTTTTTTAGTGTGTTTTTTTTTTAATAGATGCTCATTATTAGGATTAATTATTTACTATTATGAATTGCAGTATTAGTAGGATCATGAACTAGTTTGTGCTTATCCTGACCAGAAACTAACTCGGGGGCAAGAGGAGTTCCAAGATATTTTCCCTTCTTTTGAAGAATAACAACATTGGATACCTGTACTAAGAGGAGAGAAAAGAGTACATTTTGAAGGATATGAATCTGAGCTTAAAAAAATCCATCTTTGTTGAAGCTAAATGACTTGTGTTGTAAAAGAACAAGTTCACTCCACATCTAGGATTTCCTCAGAATTTGGAGAAGTTAATCATAGATGGGTTAGTCAGGCTTCACAAGTTGTTAACTTTATCAGACAACAGAGTTTCCTTTATCCAAACCCAGTTCTTCCTGTTGGAAACCATTAAACTGCATAGCAGATAGAGTGTTGGGGTATGGAACCTCAACACTTAAAGGACTAACAGCTCTTGTTTACATACATTATTTCTGGCTAGTGATTCTCCAGAAGGGACTCGTGAAGTCACTTGGAAAGAAACAGATCTTGATATTTGAATGACTGGTTGAATTATATTTAAAAGAGTTCACTTAAAAGAGTTCACTGCATTTCCGAGGGAGAAAATTTAAAACCAGCTGGTTTTACAGTTCATCAAAGGTTGGAGTAACTAGTAACACTAATGGATTAATGGATTCCAATAACAACAGTTATTTAATAGGTTTAACACCTATAGCAAAAATCTCTTTTTACAGATAGGCAGTGCAGTAGAGAAGACTTTTCCAGCACTGTGCTACTTAAATACTGTTTCGTTAAGAGATCACATTGATAATGAACTAGATGATGCTGAGGATATTTAGTCTAGCAGAGAACACTAGTTACGATGTGGTTTTCCCCCAGTCTCTGAGAAAATATAAGCCATATATGGGAAATACTGCCACGGGAACAAAACTGGTTTTTTGGTCATGGAAAAACGGACATTTTGTACAACAAAGCAGAAAGTTGAGTCACTGGAAGAAGAGTTTAATAGAAGTCTTAGCATACATTTTGAAGGCCAGAACATTCTTTGGAATGTGTCCATCTTCTGTTAGCTCTGTTACTGCTCATGAAATTTGGGCCCAGTGTTAGAAAGTTGTTCAGAAATGCCAGCCAGAGGGGAAAAAAAGGTATATCTATGTCCTCATAATTTCAGGTTAAGACACAGGCTTAAAGATAATACGTTTCTTCAGGAAAAGAAAAAGTAAATACATTTCATAGTACAATAGTAGTTGATTATACTGGTGAACATATCTATATATGAACAACAACTTAAACTTGAGAAGGTTCAGTATTAGTATATAAAAATGTCAATCATCAGGAGACTGCAGCATTATACAGCTGGGGGTGGGGCAGAACAGGACACCAGAATACAACTGAAACACCCTGGCAGGCATCCAGCAGGTTACCAATTCTCACTTTATCCATCCAACACTTGAAAGACACTGAAGCTACACTTTCAGAATATCCTGGTTTAGGTGACACTACTGGAAATTAAAACATAGTATTTGAGATCTCTGCCTACTTATAATGACTCTACTAAGGACATTGAATATAAAAATACCCTTTGCTCCAGGCCCGTATTCATAGAATCGCTTGGGTTGGAAGGGACCTTAAAGATGTCTCAGCATAGATTAGAGCTGTCAGTACACATTCATTAACACCCATCTTTAAAACAAGTTAAAAAAATAAAACATCAACTTTCAAATGTCTGGGACCATTCAATATTTATAAGGATTCTCCAGATGGGCTTAATTTTAAACTTTAATATATCAAAGAGAAAAAGTTTAGCTGCTTTCTTAGGATGACTAGATTCCAGTAATAATCTAGCTGCATATAGCCACGTATTGACTGCTACCAGATTAGATCAGATTTTTTGGTTGCTTATTGGATATTTGTTCAGGTACTTTATTGACTAAGTTAAAGGACATAGATCAACTATAATCTACTGTGATCTACTGTGATGTATGTACTAGAAGAAATCCAAGTTGATTCTAACATTGAAGTACTTGATCACTTTCATTTTTATATTCTTCTCCTGCAATTTACTATTCAATATGTGGGCTTTCCACTCCCTTCTTTTCAGTTAAGTAGCTACAGTTTCCATTTGTTTGTTTTTCCCTTTCCTAAATTGTTTTCAGAATGTTCCTAAACAGCGCAGAAGCTCTTGCTCTCACCGGTTCTGCTAACAAGTAATGAGTAATGAGCCTGCAACTGTGTTCCTGGAAATTGAGGCTCTCTAGATTATGAGCCACATCCAGACATTCTTTTCTTCTAAAATAATAAGTAGTGTTTCCCTAGCTAAGGTTCTGTGAGTAGCTGAACGACAGGGGTATTTAATAATTTTTCCTGACTCTATTCCTGCAGCTCTCACATTAATCAGGCAGGCCAGCTATTAAGTTCACCTACCCCCAGAAGAACAGGCCAAGGGAAGATCAGGAAAAACCTGGTAAAGCTCGGAGAAGCTGAAAGTGAAGGACTGCAACATGAGAACACTTTGGCATTAAACAGGATATATGAAATGCATGGGAAAATATAATTAACTTATACTCCTCCTTTGCTTTCCATGCTTGCTTTCAACTACTGCTTCATGTCTCCAGGAGTTAGAAAAACACAGTTGAATATGCATCAGTACTGGAACAATGAGAATTCAAAAATAAGCAGAATGTGATTTGGAGTATACAAACTCCAGTGTAGAGATATCAAAGACATAGATGTTCTGTTCTTAATTATGCGTGGAAAAATCATATTTTCAAAAAATCAATTGTCAGTCTAAAAAAATAAGAACACAGAACAATGTCATTAATTAGTAGTGTCTAAGTCCGCAGAACTCTTAGGCTTTCAATACTGTTTGTGAGTTCTAAAGAGCAGAAACAGAAAAGAGGTAGAATCTAGTGAAACTGGTATCGTAAATCTACTAGAGAAACAATTTTGAAGGAACTTGTGCATGAACAGTATGTGAAATCTGAGAATATTGATGACAAACTGTTTATAGATAAGAGCATACCTGGAGTAAGATTGCATGCCACAAATGGTAACTATTCTTTAAAGAAGAAAACCATATTAAAATTATACATTAAAGTTATAACTACTTTTAAATGACCCCCAAGAAATTTGTGAGTGGTAAAATGAGGATGTCTGTTCTCACTGCACAAAAAGCAAACATGAGTTTTCCCTCTCTGCCACCCCCTCCCCGCAAAATCCCAGCAGAAGCACATATGCTTAGTAGTTACCCAAGGACATCGGACTGCAAAGAGAGGAAGATTAAAGATAGGATATAGGACAATATTCTTAATTCAGCGAAGACAACTACAACAGTAAGATGGGGGAAAGGTCAGAACACCAAAGGAGACAGTTATTTCTGATAGTTATGTCTTTACTGAAAGAGTTGTCAGCCATTGGAACAGGCTGCCCAGGGAGGTGGTTGAGTCACCATCCCTGGAAATGTTTAAGAGACGACTAGATGTTGCATTGGGGAACATAGTTTCCTAGGTTGATAGGGCTGGGACAAAGGCCAGACTTGATGACCTTCAAGGCCTCTTCCAGCTGAAACTATTCTATGATTCTGTGAAAGAGACAAGTCTTTTCACAAGCAGACACAGTAGAGCATCTTGATCGAGATTGCAGCTCAAACAGTGCAGTGGTGACTCGGATTCAAGTACTCAATTTCCTCACAAATTACAAAAAGCTTAGGACTCAGGATGCATACAGGCAAATAAGAACAGCATGACTGTATATATGATTTGGGTTATTCATGCTAAAACTTTATTTCAGAAGGATGTAGAGGTCTAAACTTTTTGCTGGCAGACAGCTAAAACTGTAGATAATTTAATTCTACTAAAGCCAGGACCTCCAGCCAATAAAAGCATAAAGATCAGCAGTCAGAAAGATCTGTGTTGACAGCAGCATGTAGCCTGCTAATTTGATTGATGCATGCGGCTGTAGAAGCAACTGCTATGATTTTATATGAACTAAAACCTGAAAATATCAAGTGAATTCAAGTCAAGCAACATCTACAAGGCCCACGCTGAACTTTCACTTATATTTTCAAATCTTTTAACCTGCCTAAACATATTCTTGCCCTTTGAATTATGCTTCACTTAAGGAAACTAGGTGCAGTATTTTCTCAGTTAAATAAAAGCAGAAGTATTCATCTGCAATCCTGACAGTCTGCATCCTAATATCCAGATATAGAAATAAAGAATAGCAATAGCACAGCAGAATCACTAGACTGAAAATGTCCTTACATAAGCGAGTTACAAATTGAGTATATTATACAGTTATAATCATAAATATTTTTGCTCCTTGAAAGCCTTCACAAAGTTACTTTAAAAATTCAAGTTCCCTTCACAATCTGCATTTTGCCTTTTTATTGTGCCTAAGGTCTGCTTGCTATCCTTAGAACACCACCATCCAAGTTGAAGGAGGCAAAAGCGAAGTAATTACAGCATTGCACCATCCCCTCTCTTTGGAAGTGAAAGTGTGGAGAAGGCTTTAGAAACAGCCTGCTCACCTTTACCCTCCCCAAGAACAGTACCTTTGCCGGTACTGAAGGCCTGCACCATTTCCCAGGGCATTCAGCTTCAGAAATCAGTATGCAGATCACTGATCCAACTATTTGGACAGCAATTTTCTCTGTGCAGTCTAGTCTGTAAAGTAGATTTCAGCACATCCGCCTGCTACATTAGTTTTGGCCTTGTTTTTCCCCAAGATAGCATTTACATCAAGAACCAGTGAAAATTCTCTGCCACCAAATGCATGCAATACAAATTTATGCAAAACTAGACAGCCAGATGTCCAAATCTGTTGGTTTTGAGTTTCTTCACACAAAGGAAGAATTGTAATAAAAACAACAAATGAAAGTACTTATAAGTCAGGCTAGGTTGTTTGTTCACTTGGTGAAAGAACCATTTATAACTCTCTCTGTGCTTAAAATAGGTATGTGGAGAGAAGAGTACAATTTAGAAGGAGTGACAAAAATTTGACTAGTCAGAATACTAAAGCTTCAGATTATGTTTCCTTTTCTTTACAGACTACCTAAAAGAGACAATGCAAGCAAAGATAAAATCTAGTTTTTCTTTGATAGTGGTAAACACTTTTCTGGAAAAAACCCAAATCTGGTCTTTCCTAGACTGAGACAGTGAGTCATTTCAATGGGAATAGCAGGCAGTTTATCAAGTTTTTTCATTTACTATTTATCAGAAATATTCTCTGAATATTGGCAGGCATTGACTAGGGGTTATTGTTTTAAAGAGAGATGAATAAGTCTTTGAGAGGAAAATTAATCAAACCTTTAGTGTGTTAATATCTTCAACACTTAAAGAATAATTTTAAAAAATCACTAGAAATAAATGCTTAAATACAACATAGTCAACATGGATCATCTGAAATTGAATCCTACCTTCTGCTATGAACTAGTCTGATGAACAAGAACTTTGTTCTATCCTAGTCTTTTCCCGTTGTAGCTGTAGTTTCTATAAAACCTATCCATAAGAGATATGCCAGCATCTGTTTCTAGAAACTTACTCCCACTTAGGGCTTAATAGGTTGCACCTGCACTGATGAGTCAGTAAGGCATCCACTTAGCATCTCCCAGTAGATTCTTGCTCCTTGGAAGAATTACCACTGTGATACAATAACAAATAAATCATGATTTGTATAAAAAGGTATTTACAGACGGTAAAAATTAAAGAAGGCATTTTATGGCGAGGTCAGGGTTTAGAAATTCCAAGATTCTAGGGTGACTGTCTTCTTTAAAATCTGCTCTGTATTAGCGAGCTTCGGCTTACAGTAATTGGAGTTAAAGTGTCCACAGATTAAAACACATTTATTCAGTATTACTGCAGCTCCTTTTCTGGGAACTGAGTTACAGACAAAGAATTAAATGAGCTGCTCTTGAACAGGGGTACATATGCCAGTCTACAGTCACTACAAAATGGTGCCTCAGTGCAGAGCAAAAAGCTGTTATTGCAAATAGTGTTTTCATGATGACTAACTGCTAATGATATTTGGTACAACATTACTAATGATGGTAGAAAGTTTAAGAAAATAATGTGGTGATTACAGTCTTCCCTAGAGCACAGAAAAGGTGCTCAAGGAATTTCATAATAAGGAGTAAGGCTTATGATTTTCTGGTTATCTGCCATTAGACACAGTTGTGTGGCAAAATGTGCTAATTCTAGCAGAGGGCAGCAATTGTGAAGCAATTCAGTGTAAGCTTAGTGGGCAAGACTGTGATATAAGGGCATAAACTCCAAATATAGAGCAGTGTTAGAGGGCACTGACCCGTAACATTTCTGCAACTAAATCCAACTTCTCCGTAGACTACTTAGTGTGCAGTTACCTTTGCTGCTTAGGTCAACCTTATGTTTTCTCTTGTACTGTTCTGTTGGCCTGTGTAGAAGATGGAGATGTAGGCACTCTGCAACTTACTCCTTATCGAAAAAGCAAGGACACTGCTGAGTGCAAAATGCACAAAGGCTCCAGCGTTGGAAGTCTTCTTCGTGCCCTTAGAACATTCCAGAAAGCTGCCAAATTCTCTTTCCTGTACACATGAGTGTGGGAGTGCCGTATCTCTGATACGCTGCTAAACCCCTATCATAACTTACTGTTCAAGGAGAATTCTGCATGATCTGAAAGTTCTCGGGCAGAAGGAGCAGCAGCACATGGTGTCACGTGCTAGGAAACACAGAGACAGTTGCAAGGACGATCATACAGAGGCAACATTGCATTTTGGCTATATTCTAAGCATTTTGTGGCCACTTCAGTTCCTTGGTACATCTTTTCAATGGATTCAGAGGTATGCTTTGGCTTCAAATAAAACTAGATAGGTAGGAAGTATGGGGTGACTGTACAACTTTCATGATGAAGGTATGGAGATCCCATTCCAGTTACCTTTCAGAGTGACTTCTTTTCTTATCAATACACTCCAAAACATAAATTACCGAGAGCCTTACAATACTGTTTTTGGTGGGAGAATACTTACAAAATCAGGGTTGTAAAAGATCATATGTGAAAAATACAATTTGTTCAATAGAGAAAATGCAATGTTACTGTAAAGCTTCAATACCCTAAGTTAGCCTCAAGATCTACTCACTCTAGAGCAAATGATTCTTGCAAGTCCATTCCAGCAATTAATACTGTAGATGTTAGTTACCAGATATAGTCTCACTCCAGCCATATTAGTCCCTAACATGTAAATGGACTTGTTAAAATGGAAGATGTCAGAGGGTCAAAGCTAGACTAAGTTGCTTGCACTGCACTGAAGTTAAAAATAATTTTAAAAAATATATTTAATTTCTAAATCAACATTGCTTGTCTAGGGTGTCTGAATTAATACAGACCCAATACAGTCTAGACAGAAAAAACCAGTATAGTAGTCAGTACAGTATTTGAAGAGCCTTTGCTGAATTTAGATGTAATGTTACTGTATTATGTGTAGCAGATCGCTTTGACCTGCTCCTCAAATTCACTTTAGAATTTTATAGTACATGGCCAGCTCTCTATAAAGCAGAGAAGATAAACTATAAACTGCTCAAATGACACTGTGATGAAAATTACATTATAAGACAGAATTATTGTAAATATGGAGTACCTGTTAGCGTGGGTATTTTTAAAAGATCAAATGCATTACCCTGAATTTTTCCTGCTCTTAACTGCTCTCAAATGATTTGCATATTACAACACTCTTGGATTTTTATAGCCTGCGTGAGCTCTTCCAAAACAGAAAAATAATCAAGCTTTGTCACGTAAGTAAAGACATTTTAATAAAAGTGGGGCATGAGTTGAAAAACTAGACTTTGTGCCTTCTTTGGAGTCGAAGTACTCCTTATCAAGTTCTACAGACTGCTTCCTAAATCCTACCCTATCTCACCACAGCAGTGCTAAAGAGAAAGTTTGGGAAACAGTGAACATCATTTACTGTATCCTGCTCTATGTTTTATTCCCTGTGCAGTTCCTAAATAACTGAGGAGAGCTGTCTAATCAGATAACCAGTGTTGCTGTTATTCTTTCTGTTGAAGACTCAAAGTTGCCTTCTTTGCCTTCATTTTGCCATAAATTTTAACAGAAGTATATAGGGGTGAAGATCACTCAATTCTTTACGAGGTCTCTGAAACAATTAACATCAACTTCTTGACTTGACCATGCTCCACAGATACTTAACCTCGGCAGAGAAATTACAGTGTGCAGCTGTGGAAAGACAATGATAGATTGGGATATAACTGTTTTCTGTCACCAGAGATGTTGGTTTAAGATCCATGGAGTAATTTCTGTTCTTATTGTCAAACAGGAGATGCTTGAGGCCTCTCTGATCTTCTGACATCTGTGACTAGCTGTCACTGAAGAACTACACGATAGAGCTTGAAGGCTGTACAAAATACAGAACTACAGAACAAGGCTCTTGAGCGCATAGCCCACAGTGTACGTATTTCCTCTGCCTATGAATGCTACTGCTACCAAGCCCACATCTTTCATAATACCAGGGACCTGTAAGTGAAGCTTGACTTCTTGTAAGAAAGCACACAAACATTTTATCTTCAGCGCTGATTACTGGAATAGGAAAGAGATAAATTTAGCATGAAATATTGAATTATTGAATTTTGATATGAAATATGGAATATTGACTAATCTGTTGCATTGACCACATTAGGAATAACAGGGATGAGAAATCCCATACCTATCTCTCAGTGTTAGTTGTGTAAATATTTTGAGCTAGTATGTCTACAATCTCAGTTTCCTTCCTCATTGCTTTAAGGGATTTATCAGAACATGAAATCAGACAAGCACTGTAAGAGAATGTTGGCAGAAAATACGTAACAATCTCACAGACATTTTTCGTATCTATCTTGGAAATAGAATTTGTCAACTGATCACACGCTCCAAGACTTAAAATATTATTAATAATTTTTTTGACTTTTGATCAATTCATGAAGTTAGCAGCTGGGAAGCAGAAGATACCAAAGGTTTAGAGAATTTCTGGATAACGGAATAGCACATGTACTCAACTTTGAAAAAGTGCTTTTCTTAGCTCTACATTCCCTCCCTTCCTTTCCCCTTTTATTGCCCCTATTTGAGTTACTATGCTTGTGTTAAAAAAATGGAAGAAATTACACATTTTATAATTAAGGCCTATGATCTCGATAAATAATCTCTATGTTCACAAGTGAAGTATGCACCTACACTTGGTTCCTGATGCAGATCAAGTCACCATAAAGCTACACACCACTGTGTCTGTACAAATGAAATCTGCCTCTCTTTGATAATACTTGCAAAACAGTATGTAGAAATGAATGTGACTAGAAAACAAACCTAAGTAGGCAGATGCAGCCCACTGCAAAACAGGTTTTGTGTTAGAAATGGTGAGTCTTTAGTAGGTTGCCTTTTTGTGGTTTTTTTTAATTGCAACGCATGTATTGGAATTCCTAGGCATTCTATTCATGGGAACATAGATTTTAAAGAATTTTTTACATCAAAGTCTCTAGACATGGCTGATGCCAAATTTCTAAGCAAATAAAGACAGCCTATTTATCAAAGATTAATTATTTAAAATTTTCTTAGGCATAAAGGAAAGGTTTGCTATGTGTTCAGTCTCAAGTCCTCTTATTTCCAATTTACTTTCCAGCAAACTGCAATGGCAGACATGCAGGAATGATGCAGCTTCTCCAAATTACTGGAGAAAAGTTCTTGCATCTGTTTCTCAGGCACCTGAACAACTAGTAAACTTCAGTGTAAAACGCTATATTTATATACATTTGAGAGGTTGCAAGACACTTATTAATCCTGAAAAATCCTATTATTTTCCCTGAACTTTTATTAGTTTCTATTTGAAATAAAATAGGTCTGACATCTTTAAGTGTTTGAAATCTCTGTAATCCTACATTTTGTAGGAAAAGTTACTCATAATTTGAGCAACTGCCTCCCAGTGAATACGTAGGCACTGACTGCAACCTTAGGAGTTACTTAAGACTCTATATCAGCTAAAGGTGTATACTGGCTGGAATCTTTGTGTTGTTTGGAATACCTTGTTACCTGACATCATATGATACGCTGTTATTGGTGAACAATTAAATCCAACTGCTGTATTCTCAAACTATTAGATGTAGTTTGTAAATAATCACTGGCTTGTTTGAAACTATTTAGCACAAAACACGTTAATTTGTATTAACACACTTCAAATTGGTTTGCCAATATGTAGTTTATGTTATGGTTCTTTATTAGCTATTTAATGAGATATAATAAATTACAACAGTGTGGACTGATAATTCTTCTCCAGTGAAAAGTATATGAAGCCTCATGGAACACCTCTGCAAACCATTTTGGAATGGTTCATAGAGTTTGCTCCAGTACTTTTCTTAGAGCACATCTTAAATGACCCATATGTAAATAATTGGAAAAAATTCATTGTTGAGGAAAGTCCTAAAAGGACAGTGCTAAGCTGAAGCAGAGGTCAGTTTTATTATTTTATTTTGGTATTACAATGACTGAGCATATTTCTTTTTTTTTTTCCCCCCTAGAGTTCTGGAAATAAAAATCACAAAGCCATCCAACACGTTTTCATCCAGGAGTGTAAACCAAGACCTATTTTCCAAAGCTTGGACATCTTCTCTGACTTTTTTCTGTGTTCTTGCAGAAAAGATGACAGAAAACAGAACAGAGTACTCAGTTAACTCTCACTCAGCTCTTCTAGGTCTGTTCCTGGGAAGCATTTCACTGATCACTATTGTCATGAATATATTAGTACTATATGCTGTGAAAACTGAGAAGAAGTTGCAAACAGTTGGCAATTTATACATTGTCAGCCTCTCTGTTGCAGATCTTATAGTTGGTGCAGCTGTTATGCCCCTGAATATTGTTTATCTCCTTAGTCCTGTGTGGCCTCTAGGCTTATCAGCCTGTTTGTTCTGGCTGTCAATGGATTATGTGGCCAGTACTGCATCCATTTTCAATCTCTTCATATTGTGCATTGACCGTTACCGTTCAGTTCAGCAACCACTGAAATATCTCAAGTACAGAACAAAAATGAGAGCATCGCTAATGATTTTGGCAGTTTGGTTGCTCTCTTTCATGTGGGTCATTCCAATCCTAGGATGGCATGTTTTTGCTAATAACGGGGAAAGAGAAGTAAAGGAAAAGTGTGAAACTGAATTCTCTGAAGTCACCTGGTTTAAAGTGTTGACAGCCATTGTCAATTTCTACCTACCCTCTATCATGATGTTGTGGTTCTACTATAAAATATTCAGAGCTGTTCGAAAACACTGTCAACACCGAGAGCTCATCAATGGATCATCTAAGTCTTTCTCAGAAAAAAGCACCTTGCCTCACAGTAAGATGAAGGATGAACAAAATATTTGCCTCCAAAAGCAAATCTTAGATGAGAACACCCCTCCTAAAGACAAGCAAAGTTCACCTCAGGCCAGAAATACAGAGGCAGAGGTACATTTCAGTAATGCTGACAACTCTTCAAATACATTTGTCAGCAAGAGCAATAGGAAAGTTCTTAAATGGAGATGTTTTCCTCTCACCACTGCCCAGTCTGAGCGAGCCCTGAATAAAGCAGGAACAAAGTGTGTGTGTGTAACAAAAGAGAACGAAAATGAAAAGGAGCCTGGCTCACAAGATAGTGACTTAAGTGATGCATCGGACAACCATACTTTCACAGAGGAGGCAACCTCCAGAGGAAACTCCAACCCTAGTCCTGAAAGAGCCTGCAATCCTCAGGAAAAGACTGAGAACAGGGATTTCAGAGGACTGACTTACCTGAGAAAAACATGGCAGAGTCTGCACACCCACTCCAAAAGACACACTCAAGGACTGCATGGGAACAGGGAGAGGAAAGCAGCTAAGCAGTTAGGGGTCATAATGGCAGCCTTTATGCTATGCTGGATTCCCTATTTTGTGTTATTTATGGTAATAGCTTTCCACAGGCATAAACAATTTTCAGATTTACACATGTTCACTATCTGGCTTGGCTACGTGAACTCCACCTTAAATCCATTCCTATATCCTCTCTGTAACCAGAATTTCAAGAAGACATTCAAAAAGATCCTTCACATTCACTGACACTGGTCTGATTTTTTTGAGCTAAAAAGCAGCTCAAGAGTTCAACTGTTCCATTTTCCAAGGCAAACACCATGGGTAAAGCAGAAGACTTTGGAAAACTAATTTATAAACAAGTGTTTATAAACTTTAAACAAGTAGAAGGGCGACATGTGCATTTAACAGCTTTAACGTATTTGAAGAAGAACTAATTCATATCAGGAATCTGAAAAAGTCAGCGGTGATCTCAACTGATCTCACTGTTGTACACATTTTACAATTTGAGATGTCTTTCATCACGTGGAACAAAAATTGGAGATGCAAATAGACATCTGCACTGATTATCTATTATTCAACTACAGAAAAGGAAAAAATAGAGTAATGTTTCTGTGACCAGCGGAATGTATTTCTCTCCTTCAACTTACTCCATTAAACATAGGAACACATTGCTTATGAAGCGAGACCTGCAAGTGAAGGTACTTTGCACAGTGAAAGAAAGAGGCTTCAACTGTTTAAAAAACCCTACCCTATTTATTTATAGCTTCCCCCAAATCAAAGTTTTTTGAACTATCAAGAAATATTGTAATCAACCATGTATCTTTTATATCATGCTTGCTTCATTTATACCTGTACCTGTTAACTTCACTGAAAAAAACATGTATTCTTATGGCCTAGAAATTTTGCTAAGACTTTCCACACTCAACATACTATCTGTTCCAGAAGGGTATGCTCTTGTTTCTAGACTTACAGACTATAGTTGACTATAGACTACACATATTTTCTTCTTCCTACAAGATGGCAAATAACCTAAGTGTGCAGTGGCAATACTAATCCATATATCCTTATCTTGTAGCAGGCAAACTCTTCCTACTATAACGAGGCAAACTCATAAGCAACAACTCAAGCTTGCAAAACAGAAAACAAAATACATTAAGTATTTTACAATTTGACATTTAAGTATGTTTACCCTTTCTATCCTTTATATTTAATTGCAGTTTATAATCATGCTGTAAATGCTGTAAAATACTTTAGGAGAAACTCACAATAAAAAATACTCTAGGTTGGAAGGGATCTTAGGAAGACATCTAAGTAAAACCTACAGCTCAAAGCTGGAAAAGCTTTGACATTGCATCATGTCGCTTAGGACCTCGTCCAAAACTTGAATGACAAGCATCTGTAAAAACAGCTTCATCCAGAAAAGCCTTGACACAGAAGTTTGCAGCTAAGGTTTACTCTACCAACAGGAATCATAGATTTATACCCAAAGGAAGAAAATATAGTTCCTCAGAAAAAAAGTATATAGTGGCATATGTCGCATGAGCTAACTTACCAGGAAGCTTACATCTTCATAGAACAACTACACCAAAATAAAAGAATTGAGGCAGAGATCTCAGGCCCCATATGAGCCAAGCTATCTTAACGCCACGCAGCTGCCGGGATTGTGGCACGCAAGTAAAGCATTCATTCCTATTCTTCTTGTATGGAACTGAGAGAAGTATTTTGAGCAAACACTGTGGAGTATGTTAGTTTTAAGAAGAAATCCCAGAACCAAATATTTATTACATCAGGTGCGAAAAATGCTAGTTTAATGGTGTGAGGAGAAATTCTGAATTCTATGTTCTTAATTAATGACCTTAACCTACTTAGAGTTCCTCTGTGCTATGTGTGCCTATTTCATAAGGTGTGACAAGATTTACAGTAACAATGCAACACTTAAGATAGCATTTGCATGATGCTCATAAATGTTGGGTATAATACACTAACTAAATGCAAAGTATTTATTATCCTCTGAATTAAAAATCTGAATGTCAATAGTTGCATTTAAAGTATTCAGTATTAAATGAAGCCCTAACGTGCACTTTAATAAATTGGAAAACTGTATTAAAGGAATAATCATAAATTCAGTCTATTTCAATGTATCATACAAGGTTCAGAGTAGGTAACTTTGATTTCAAGCAGCATGCAGGAAAAACTGCAATTAGGAAACTCACATCTAGGAAAAAAAAAGGCAAAATGCAGAATATAGAAGCAGCAAAGTTCATTCCAGAATTCAAGCAACTTTTTCACTGTAGGAGCATTTATCTGCACAAATAGTAAAATACAATTTCTTTTGAACTACAAAGCAGCACCTTTTGAAACATATGCTTTACTCGAATGATCTTTCACAAAAAATTGCTCAGATTCACAGCCATTATTGTGCTTTTTCAACTGTGATATGCAACAGCAATTCTAGACAAAATAGTTGGTAATTTAGATGATCCTTGAGGAAATAAAAAACCCGCACACTAAGTCAGCTACAGTTATTAGTGTATAGTGTTGAAGACTACTCACCCAAAGGCTGTTTAGAGTTATCATGAATTTTATCCTCTTGATCGATGACTTTTCTGACTTTGAAGTGTATTAATACATGTAACAACAAATAACAAAATAACTGAAAATTGGTCTAAAAATATGATGATTATAACAAAGGATACCTCTGGTATAATTAAAGAACATTCAAACACAGAACAGCTAAACCTAGGGAAATAAAGCTTCCTGAATATTTTTTATCTCCTTTCATTTTTATCTATAATCTTACTGTAACTGTGTTAATAATAAAGATAGGGAAAGTTGTCATAGTCGGCTTCTTTGATGTGATAGCTATAACAGATAAAATAGGAAAATGAGATACTGTCTCGTTTAAACTTCCAATTAGCAAGGTACCTAACAGGATTTATCTGTTTATTTTACTGAATAGGTAATTCAAATGGCTCTGAATGTATGAGCAGTAGAGGAAAGCAAATTAGGGTAAGGAATGGAGAAGTCTACTACCACGTGGGGCCAAGCCTCAAGAGAACATTCCAGGTGTGGTTTCCCGTAAAATATTTTCAAGGTTTTCCAGTCAATAAACAAGGTCAGAGGACACACAGCTTTAAGAGAACATAACAAACTTCTTGGATTGGGGTTCTACTTTGATTAAGGTGTGGTGAGAACAACCAATCTTGCTCTCAAGTGGCAGAAAAATACATTCTCACAATTTTTTCTGTGTCAATGGTGACATCTAGTGGGCAATGAGAAGAATTCTGGGCTTTGCATCAAATATCATGGAAGTTTATTAAAAACAGGGTGCAATTATCAGGTGGATCCTGCTGTCTAGTACATGTTTCTTTCAGCAAATGGGGCACTCAATAAAGTAAGCATTAGCGTAGATGCACATCTTAGTTTCATTCTATCATCTAAAAGGACTCCCTTACATTTCCTGTGAGACCATTTTGTGACAGCACAACTAATGAAAATGACTTTGGGGCTTTGAGCAACCTGGTGTAGTGGGAGGTGTCCCTGTCATGGCAGGGGCGCTGGATCTAGATGATCTTTAAAATCCCTTCCAGCTCAAATCATTCTCTGATCCTATGACTGAAAGATGCACTTTAAAAGTGCATTTCTAATCCTAAAATATTTATTTAGAAACACCGTAGACACTTCTGAGTAGTTCTAGAGAAGGTCCCAAATTGTGCAGATTGCTGTATCTTTCCACTGCTGTCAGGGATACTACTAACTTACCTGGCATGGCTCAAGTTCCAAAATATGATACTTGCTAAAGCATACACTTGTGCACTTTCATTGCACACATTCCCTACA
>NW_009716029.1:0-1745 GCF_000703405.1 Apaloderma vittatum | reverse complement strand
CCAGAATGAAAATTAGTTCATTTAGAAATGCCAAGTTAAGCTCAACTACTACAGATACATATTCAATTTTGTTTATTAATTAAGCACAATGACAAAATCATTAATTTCATAGAATTATTTGTCTACTAAGTAATTGGAAGATAAAAAGAACAATTAATGTTAGCTATCTGTCATAAACAGCTCATGAAAGCACTTTACATTCCTGATACCAAATTCCAGCACTGAGTTATGAAGTGGCCAAGAGAGTAAAGGTATTACCAATAACAACACATTACCACTAATAAGACTAATAAAGTGAGTGGCATGCAGAATGAGGAACTGTAGAATTTTACTGATGTAATGCAGTTAGATTCAAGGCATAGCATCTATAGCAAACTTCCCAAGTTTATTCCTACTTGCTTTATTTGTGAAATTTCTGGAAGGATTGTTCAGTGCCTGTGCCTCAGCAAGGTCCTCTATCCAAACATCTGGCCTAAATTTACATAATCAGCAGCAATTAAAACTTTCCCCTAGAGCTGCCTGAAAAATTGGGTTTATATGACTTTACCCACGCTTACCTGACTGGCAGCTTTTCCTCCAAGGCTTGCTCCCAATGTTGCTAGCAATTTCTGCAATATAGGTGTTAGTGCAGTGCTCTGTACTCCAAAGTAGCAGCTTTAGCAGGCTTGTTTTCTCCGATAGGTGAATGACACAAACTGTCTAAAGAGGTAATGGCCATTTTGTAGAAAACATACTTTTATGTTCTAGTTCTGCAAAAATCAAATACAGACCCACTGAAAATTTTAGGTTGGGAAGGTACTTCTGAATGCCTTCCAGTTCGACCTCCAGCTCAAAGCAGGGCTAATATCTAAGTTAGACTGTGTTGCTCAGAGACTTGTACAGTCAAGCCCCCCAAGAATGGAGATCACAGAGTCACTCTCGGAGTCTATTCCAGTACTTAACCAGCCACAATAGGCAATTTTTTCCCTATACATTCATTTGAAATTATCTTTTAGTTTGATGTGCTCTTTTCTTTCCTGCTTATTGCTGTGCATCTCTGAGAAGAGTTTGTCTCCCTCCTCTCCACTTTAGGTTATGTAAGCCATTAAACCTCCTTTAGCCTTGTTTTCTCTATATGCAGCAAACTCAGCTCTCCCAGTCTCTCATGTCCTACGCTTCATACCCCAGATCATTTTAGTGACTCTTTGCTGGCCTCTTGTCAGTTTGTGATGTCTCATCCTGGGGAATTCAGAGGAACACAAAAATGAGTATCTCTCTCCAGACACAGTGCCACAACGACCGAGTAGAGGGAAACTATCACACCTGACCCACTGAATATGTTTTCACACCTCATCCCCAGCAGTGTTATTTCTCACAGCTGTGGGGATGCATCGCTCATTCACATTGAACCCCTGAATACTTTTTTACCAGAACACCTGGACCATATCCACACAGATTCACACAGCAGTTGTAAACATAGCAGAACAAAAAGACAGTTTTAGCCCATACAGCATATCTCGTACTTGCCTGCCTATTTGCATACTCTTTACACCTGCTTGCAAACCCGTGGAGATGCGGGCAGGCCGGGCTGCAGCAGGTCTCAGGGAGCGTCACCGTAGCCACAGGGAGAGGGCAGGTGGGGCCCAGAGCGAGGGCCAGAGCACTGACGGTACGGTCAAGGCCCTGAATTAACGCCGAGGCACTGAGAGCCCGGCTGGGGCGCTGAGCTAACGCCGGGCCATTGCGGGCACGGCTGGGTCGCGAAT
>NW_009716028.1:0-860 GCF_000703405.1 Apaloderma vittatum | reverse complement strand
CGCGTACTGCGAGTGGCTTAACACCGCGGGAAAGTGCTGAGGAACCGCTGCCGGAAACCGTCAGTATTTTTGTCGTGCAAGTGCACGGGCTCCAGTCGTCAAATGCAAGATAAAGTGAGCCTAGTAATGCAATTGCACTCGAACAGAAGAAGAGGACAAAATATATATATAAATAAAGCACCTTACCCCTTCAGTGTGGATCCCAAGTTCATCTGATTCCATGTCATGCATTCGAGCTGTGAGGTCATTTGGTATAAATTGTCACTGTTGTGAAAATACGAAGAATTAGAACAAAAATAGCTGCGATCAAATTAAAACCGATACGTCAAGACAGCAACATTTTCGTTGTTACTGTTTGTAAATATATATAACAGTAGAAAGTTAATTTGTTTCATAGAATCCCTTTAATCGATGTATTATAATTTTAATTATTCTAAAAGGAAATAAAAGAATGGCTGTGGATTTAGAAGTCTCCTTCAATCAGCAAGCCTGTCCATTTCTAAATAGCTGGAAGTGAAGACATAAAACTTTTTCTTTACAGGAAAGCGATATCCGATATTGACACATTGAAATTAATGAAACGAATATAGGCAGCCTGGCGGGCTAACGAAGCAGATTATTTGTTTTAAAAAGGCAAATCTGTTAACTGTTTTAACCGGGAGTGTGAGAGACCACGTGGTTAATGGAGTGAAGCAGCTATCGTGACTCGTGATGGATGTTACTACACAGAGGGGCTTGACAAGCGGGAGAAAAATGGAGTGGCTGAGCGATAAGCGAAGCTTAGCGCGGCAATACGCTCTTTCCCCGCTGGTCCGCACCGAAGCCAGCCCGGCTGTCGCTTTCCACTCGGGAGCGGCACA
>NW_009716027.1:0-323 GCF_000703405.1 Apaloderma vittatum | reverse complement strand
GTGAGCCGCTCCCTGGGGCCCTCCATGGCTGCCCCAGCTGGTGCCACCCCTGCAGCGTCCCTGGGGTGGGTCCTCCCTGCCGGGGCTGGCTGAGGCTCCATCAGTGGGGAAAGAACCGCAGGGACAGAGGGACGTCACGGGGACAGATGGACATTATCCCCTGCCCTCTTCACGCCGTCAGGATTGCCCTTTCCCTGGCACTGCTGCCTGCCTCAGTTTCCCTTTCCCCCTCTTGTGAGCGCTGTGGTTACCATTTGGCATGGCAGGACCCCAGATCACACTGGGGGGGGTTCAACCCACATTGGTGACCCTGGTTACCCCCC
>NW_009716026.1:3498-13279 GCF_000703405.1 Apaloderma vittatum | reverse complement strand
GCAGCGGCAGGACGAGATTGGGGGTGAAGCGCCCGCAGTCCGAGCGCATCCCTGGCGCGATAAGGGGGTACAGGCAGCCCCGCTACCTCTCACCTCACAGAGCTAAAACAGAGCCAGAGCTCCGTCCGTGCCCTCCTGGCTTCGATCTGGGAGCAGCACCCCAGCCCATGGCGGGCGGGTCAGCCGGGGGCTCGGCAGCAGGGCGGGGGGCTTTGGTGAACGCCTGCCAGCCCCCACACCTCTGCTGGGGATCCTGGGCTGGACCATGAATATACATGAGGCGGAGATTATTCAACGCTTCCATAAAACAAACTGCTGTTCGACACTAATTTATGGATATACCGAATTATCTAACACAAATGTAAATAGGATTTCAGAAGAGATATTGGGAGAGGCACCTACAATCAAGTCAATCTTCTTCACGGAAAAGCAGCAGAAGACATGTGGAAAAGGAGCCTGATAATTTATGCATCTGTGAGCCCCGTTCTGTCCTCAGGAGCGTGGATACCAGTGCCTGCCGCCCGCCCTTCATAACTGCTCGCAATGTCATCTTTTTAATGAAAATTAAGTGCTTTGGTTGTACTAAATAGAAGCTGTGCGGACACGTCTAATTGCAGCACTGGGAGATGGCAACCTCATTTGAAAGGAAGCAAGTCCCGGGAGGATTCAGCACGGACTCTTCAAAAACAACAGACGCCGTGGACTTAGAAGGACTAAAAATATTTTCCCTCCATCTGCGCGAGCCGTTTCATTTCCTCTTCATTTTCTCTAATTTTCTTTGTCTTCAGCTTTAACTGATTTGATGCAGCCTAATTACAAGAACATCTGCCCGCTCCCGTGGCATCCCGGCTGACCCACGCCGGTGTCAGGGCCAGCGGAGGGAGGGAGGGGGCAGCGGTGCTCGCTCAGCACTGCCAGACACCTCTCTCCTGGACCCAGGGACATCCCTCCTGGCCCCCGGCCATGAGCCCTGGCTACCACCCCCCAGAGAAAGGCTTTCCCTGTGCAGAGGTATCTGTGCCACAATCCCGGGCTGGGATGCTCAAGCGGCTTTCCCCCACATGCCATCACTTTCCCAGGGTCACACCCGTTGGTCCTCGGATCGCATGGACGGGACCAGCGCTGGCTGTTTCGAGTCAGTCATCACTTAAGAGAAGCCTGTGTAAATCCAGCGCTCAGGAGTCATTTATTCTGCTTCTAATATATGGCAGTGTTTTTCATCCCAATCTTAAAGAAAATCCATCCTCACTTTGAAGCTAAAAGCAAATCCCTGGCAGGATTAGTTTAGCCTAGAAAAACTCAGCCCATCAGCAATTACCCGTCGCTTCCAAGGTGTTTGTCTCCTGGCATAAGGAAATCAAAATCCCCAACCAACGATTCATGTGAAGAAGCGGCTCCAATACAAGAACAAAATGCATGTTGGGTCCTTACTTTAATCAAGTTAATGGCCATCATTTCACATGCTAATGTCTCCTCAGCGGTCCATCAGCTCCAACGGCTGCAGCCGCCCTCGATCCGATCCGGCGCAGCTTCCCTGCGAGACCCAATTACGTGCTCTCCTCCCTCCAAACATCCTGACTCCGAGCATCCCCACCGCTGCGTCCATGCAAAGCTCTTCTCCGCCATTGCCCATGGCACAGGAAGAGTTTCAAGGTTTTGAGTGAAATAACGAAGAGCAGAACACCTTGTGTCCCACTTCATCTGGTTCCCAGGAGGGCTCGAGAATGGGCAGGAGGCTGCGGGGGCTCTGGGGGGACCCCAGCCCCCGGGGATGTCCCCCAGCTCAGGGCCACCAGCCCCGCCAAGGCTGCCGACGGCAACACACGTGACATTTTCATTGCCATCTAGTGGCAACTACTCACGGCTGCTTTTTATCTTCCATTTTCTCCTACCATAGATAATAACCAATAACAAAATTACCAAACCCAAACATTCAGTATTTTTCCCCACAACCTTTGCATGAAGCTGCTCGAGGGTGCCTGCAATAGAAGGTGCTAATCAAAGGCAAAGCAAAGAGGCGGTCAGTGACAAAACGGACACACCAGGTCTCCGGATTTCTTTCCAAGAGTTCAGTTCTTCCTTCACCTGAGCGCAGAGACACCCTCCGTCCCGCGCAGCCCCCAGAACTGCAGCCGTAACCAGCAGACGACTCAATTTCCCCCGTATTACCCAGGCAATGAGCAAACCCTGCAGCAGAGTACAGCATGGGTGAAAACTGCTGGGGAAGAAGCCCAAGTCCTGGGCGGTCCAGGCGCTCAGGCAGGGGGCTCTACGGCTTTCTGGTGCTGTTCAGGTTGAAAACACAAGGTTCTTGTGCACCCTTCATCTGCCTGCAGCTCTATATCCCAGCTGCGCCCTCTCTCCCTGGGCAGCCCCTCTGGCAGGACCACAGCTCCACGGGGGGATGAGGGGCAGGGGGGCCGTGCTCCCAACGTGCTGTGCCGGAACAGATGGACGCAGCACCCTGGCGAGAGGCTGCTCCCAATCTCCAAGGGCTGTGAGATAAGGGGGCTGCCAGGGAAAAGCCGGACGGGAGAGATAAGAGAGCTTATTCCGTTCAATTATTGGGCAGATAAGGCAGCACAGGCAAGCCTGGCTCTCCTAATCCCTCGCAGCGAGCCGCAGAGGGTCAGCCCCCTCCAAAGAAATGGTTCCCACGCGGCGGCTGCAGCCCCAGAGGGGACCGGGCGATTCCCAGCGCAGGCAGAGCCCGGCCTCCCCCCCAAACCTCCTGCCGGAGGCTTTACGAGCCTGGGACTGCTCAGGCTTATATTCCTCGTGAAATATGGCCCTGGCATTTCTCAGAACCTTTGCACAAAGGTTAGGAGGGAACCTGACGAGGTTTGCCTGATGACTGGGAGTCGGGATGCGCCGCTGGCAGGGGTGATGGAGCTCTCTCCTGGGAAGCAGCGGCTCAGCCACAGTTTTGGGATCTGGCAAGGCAAGGGAGCACAGGAACCTCTGCAAGGTCACCCTCCTGCAGAGCAAAGCTCTGCTAGGGCTTGTCTCGAGTGAGGGAGGAGATGCCCTACAGCTCTGCACTGCTCTGGAGGGGCGTCACAGCCCAACAGGGACAGGATCAGCCCCTCAGCACATTCTTGGGAATACTTGGCCCCTGGAGAGCTGACCGTGACAAAGGAGGGGCAGGGGTGATGCACTGGGCTATGGGGCACCGGGCCAGCAGAAGTGTGGGGAGGCACGGGGGACGAAGGAGCCAGGAGCTAATGGACCCACCCAGGGGAGCAGCGTCAGACTTCAGGGACAAACACCCACATCCTCAACGCCTTCCTGAGTGGGAGAGGACCGAGCTGTGCGGGAGCCCACCCTCCCCTCCAAGGAGTGGCAAGAGGAAGAAAAAGCACGTAGAAAATGTCTTCTGTCTACGGTTTCACCTGGGTGCTTCTAATTTACTCGCACAATTAATTGGCGCCGTAAATCTGCAGCTGCAGTTAACCACATCCACAGGGCTGGAGATGGTTATTAAAGCCTTTCCTGCATCGTCTCCCTCGCTGGTGGCTGGGACTGGCGCTGGGGCACCAGGGGAGCAGAGAGCCAGCCCTGGCTGGGTCACAGCCCTTGGCCATCCCTCCGTCCCCAGTCCTGGCTCAGTCAGCTCCTTCCTGACAGCACCTTCCCCATGGATCCCAAACTGCCAGTGAGGTGCTGGAGCCTGCTGGGGGGGCTGGGATAGCTGTGACCCCCCAGCAGAGCTGTTAACTAGCCGCAGGCTGGCACCGCACCCCAGCAGCCCTGCGCGCCCCCTCCCCAGGAGCCCCTGGACTTGGGATGCTGCTGCAGGTACCACAGGGCTCGGACCAACACCCCTCCGGGAGTCAAGGGCTCGGGCAGCCTCGTCCCGCCCTCTGATCCGGAGTCCGAAAAAACAACCAAAACCCTCCCCAAACCGTCACTGGGCTGACGTGGTGGCACAGACAACACGTCCTTCCACTGCCTATAACTGCGCAGGCTCGGGCCGGGCCAGGACACAGCTTGGCGCTTTGGGGAAACTTCCTCAGATTTTTAATTATCACAGGCAATTAAGACTTTAATACTGCCAGGCTCCAGCTGCCGCAGCTGGCGCAGCTCCAGCAAGCCCAGCCATCCTCTCCGAGGGCTGCACTGGGATGCTCGGTCCCGACGAGGAGAGGGGCTGGTCACCAAGGCCACTGCCGGGTGACAGGGGGAGGAAGGCGCGGGGCTGCCAGGACGCTCCCCAGAGCCGGCGGAGCCAGGGCACATGCAAGAGGAGTATACCCCAAATCTGCCAATTACACTGCGAACAGTCAATGCTTTACGGAAGGCAGAAGGAGCTACCAAACCAAGAGCAGCGTTAGAAATAGGTCAAGGCAAGGAGGTGAGAGGGGCGGCTGGGGAAATGAGAGCCCGTGCGAGGAGTGGAGGATGAGAAGCGGCGTAAGATGTCCAGCTAGGGGAGGACAGACAGACAAACCGCCACAGCCCCCAGGAAACCTCCACCCGGGGACCGGAAGGCTCTGGACGTCCCACAAAGCTGACCAGACGGCCCCGGAGAGAGTCACGCACGGCTGAGGATGTGAAACACAGACACGGCAGCAGGAGCCAGGCCCTTAACAGACAGAAAGCATAATAAGGTAATCCGGGTCCCACTGCAGCAGCTTTTCTCTTTTCATGGTGAAAATTCCTTTCATAGCTGACCTAGCGCAAGCTGATACAGTTGTAATACGCACGCAGGGGGATGTGTCTCTCCATGGCTGCCTTCTGCCTTATCACAAATAAATATCACCACAAAAACTGGAGGAAGCACGAGCCCAGCCTCATCTGGCATCCCACAATGTAATTAGTTAGCGCACATCAACTGGAGCCTGAAATACAGAATACAGAAATCAGAGGGGCTCACCCAACGAGACGGAAAATGAGAAAGCCTCACCCAATGAACGAGCTCTCTAAATATAACCCACGCTGCAAAATAATGTCAGAGAATAATTCATACGCAGAAATAGCTCTAAAACTTGGTGGAAGCGTGAGCAGCTAAATAGAGCAGACCCCAAGGAACAATAAGGAAACTGCACAAACACGACGGAAGCGCAAGAGCAACACAGCAGCAAAGGGAAAAACCGGCCGAGATGCTTCTTGTGAGTCGCAGCTCAGCTCCGAAGTGCGGGGGGGTCGTGGCGCAGGCAGGAGGTGCCCTCCCTCATCACCAGCTTCTCCTGCTCTGCCCACGGATGCAGCCCCTCGGGTGTGCTTCTGCCAAGCCGGGCACCAGGGGAACAGCACTGCTAGTTTTGTGTGCTCAATATGTAATATTTAATTCTTTTGTTTCCTGGGCACGACACAAGCGGGTGCTACAAACGCTTTGTCTGAGCAGTCCATTGCCACAGGAAACCTCGGAAGTCAACGGGCTCTCCGGCACCTCTAGGTTCAGGGTACATTCATGGAAATGCTGGGGGTCAAGCAAGGCAACTTAGGCTTGCCTGGATGAGCCACATCCCACAGAAGGGCTGGGGTGCAGTTCTGACCTCCCCGGGGCTCCTCTCCTCACCGGCACGGGGTGATGCGTTCCCACAGCTCCCTACGGTGGCTCCTGTCGACAGCAGCACCTCGGCACTTTGAGGTTATTTTGGACACTTTCCTTAATTCAATTTGGTGCTATCGGATTTGATTAAAAGGTATTGATTTGGGGGACGGGGAGGCTGAAATTGTGACCATTTCTCAGTGGCCTGTGAAACCTCCTCGTTAATAAATCAGGGTTGGTGCTAGTCAGGGCGCAGCTATTGCGGCAAGGAAGCACAGTCAGGCTCTTTCCCCTCTGGCACTCGGTGACGGATTAATACCATTAAAAGTTGCGAGTGTTTCCAGCACGGAGTCGCCGCTGGGTCCAGAGAGAAAAGCGGCAGAGCCAGAGGGTGAGAAATTGCCCCGTGCAGTCAAGGCATCCCAGGCGGGGCAGCGATTTGGGAGGGTGTCACAGCTCAGCTTGAGGGAGGAGCAGGAAAGCTCCTTGCCCAAAGAGCCTTCCTCCTCGTGTTGGGTGGCAGAGGCTGCTCACATGCTGCCTCCAGAAAAGGCTCTGATGGAGGATGCTGCTGCATCCCCCATAAGGTTCTCCCCATGTATGGGGCTGGAACACCTGCCCGCCGTGGACACAACCGCTGCGTTAAGCGCTCCGTCCACGAGCAGCTTTTTCAGCAGCTGTGACATGGAGAAAAAAAATCACAGAGCAGCAGTCACTAGCTCTTTAGCAGCATATTGACACAACTCAAAGGGAAAATGGGGACTGAAATGAGTAGACATGAGACTTGTGATGCATTTGTATTATTTTCAGCTCGCTATCATAGCTCCCAGAATGGGGATGTCAAATGGCTTCCTCTGAGCATTTTGTACGTCTTTAAAAATGAAATGGGCTGTGCTGATGCCTTCAGATGTCTAATGGGCGATAGGAGTGTAAAAGTGCCTCTTCATGCTTTGAGATGTCGCTACAGTAAATCAATCCTATTTTTTGCTGCTTATAGACAGCAAATATTTTCTCTGGGCTACTTCAGCACGGGGGAGGAGGGCAGGAACCAGAGGCTGTCAGCAGAGCCAAGCACAGCCTGGTCAGCCTCACGGTTGAGCTCCTGTATCCCGCAGAGGATGTGCGAGGAGGGCAGCGGCTGCAAGCCCTCGGCTTTCATCCATGCGCTGACACCCCTGGAGCTCGGCACTGCTGTCTCCTGCCTCGTCCAGGCTTTTGCACCACCCTGGAAGACCTCCCTCCACGTCTCTGAGTCCTTTGTACTAGCTTAGATGGAGCCAGCGCAAGCTTGACAGGTTGGCGCAGTATTAAAAATGATCTGTGATAATAAAAGGGGAGTAAAAAGGGACCGCTGAAGTCATCTCTGAAAGGCACAGGAGGGAACGTGATTCACGGATCCGCTGTCTCACACGTGTGCGCTGTTGGCTGTCCAGGCTCCGCAGAGAGGGGGGAATCCACATCTCGGCAGCAAATCTTCCTGGAGGGCGTGAGCAGGAGGGAGCTGGCCGGGTCCTCCCGAGGAGGCCAGTGGTGCAGATCTGGGGTCCAGGGCAGCAGCAAGCAGAGGTGTGGCTGAAGGGTGGTGAGGACCCATCACCTCCGTAACTCCCAAGAGCCAGAGCCTGGGTGCTGGTCCACACTGGCTTTTGTGTCCCGGTGACTAATGCAGTCATAATCAAAATGGACCATAATCATTATGGCAGTAAAATGATCCTTGCATTTTCCTATTTAGTAATCTTCAGCTTCTCCTTGTGACCTTTACTTTAAAATGTTTCAATATAAATAATGCACTTCTGTGAATATATTCTTCTGATTATTTCCCAAAGCTCTGATTCTCCATGTGTGACGGTCCCTGAAGTGGTAATTTGTTCTCTTTCCTGGTAATTGCAATTTTAGAAATAGCTTTTTCAATGCTCACAGCCTGCCATCTTTCCAGAAGATCTTTCCTCCGTTCTCCCCTCCGCAGAACGGCTGCTGCCCGCGGTGGCTGGGCTAGGGATGCTCTGCGGGTACTCCCCTCTCACAGACCAGGAGATTCCATCTTTTGGTCAGGCACCTCCTAATCTGTTAGAGCATCGATTAGGAGTCCCCCAACAATTTCAGATTAACTCTTATTAATTCCAGTTGCAAGCGAGATTCAGTTACTGCAGGACAGGAAACGTTGAGATGCACATCACTGTCTGCAAGCTAATAAAATGTTCATTCTTGCACAGAGCAAATGGGTCTGTGGAGCCAGGGTCTTTGGTTTTGGAAGAAGAGAGGTGTCCAGGACGGTGGCTGGCATAGGCTCCTTTTCCTGAGGGAGGTGCCAAGGGAAGGCTTTGCTCACCAGCAAGGTCAGTGCTTGTTTTGGCGATGCCACAGCCCCTGGGCTATAAACTTCTGCAGCCAGTTCAGAGAAATGGTTGGTGATTAATTTAAGCTGAAGGTTAAGAGCCAACATAGGCTAGAAAGTCAATGACTAATCTATTAAGCTTCCCAGTAACTTAATTTACATGTTTTTAATGATTACTTCCTACCTGGGCACTCTGAAAACTAATTGGACTTGAATCGTTAAGTGCATTCAGAGGTGGACTCAAATTAATAAGTACCACTCACGTCTGCTTTTAGATGCAAAAGAAAATCAACTCTGGTTTTAGGGGCTGCCAGAACGCCTCATTGCCATGCAAATGCTGCTGCCTCTCCCCTGTTCCAGGGGCGTCTGCTCTCTCATAACCACGATGCATTAGCCTGGGGAGCCAGGTTTACTGCACCCGCTGCCATTTAGGAATTAAAATCCCAATTAAGGTCTTGATGCACTTCTTGAAAATTGAGTTTTTTCGTCCATTGTAAAAGAAAAATCGTCTCGAGACTCCAAATGGGGCTCAGGCCAAGCATCGCTTCCAATTAGTCAGCGGTGTTTTAGGGCATCCAAGGGACCAGTGAGGCTGGCTTGATGGTTTCTCAGATGCCAGGTCATGAGCATCCTCCTCCTCAGCCAGTTCAATTGCTGACTTCATCAGAAACGGCCCCGGTCTCCCTGCTCCCCAGCTGACACCACCCCAGCAGGTGATGGGGACACATTTTTCAGCCTGGGGACAGGAGCAGGGCTCCAGCCGTGCTGGCATCCAGCTCATTGCTGCCCGCAGTTTATTTAATTCCCAGAAGGAGAGGGGAACCCCGGGCTGTGGCGAGGGGGTAGGGGCGGATCACACGTACCCTCGTGCTCTCAGCAAAGAGGTTGTCATTCCAGCGGTTACACCTCGTCACCTTTGAGGTGCCCAAAATCTGTGTGAGAGAAACAGCCCAGATGGCTCTGGTTTCTGTACATGCAAGGAAAGTTCGTGCTTTGAGGAGACTGGCAGTGAGGGAGGAAATGTGGCTGGAATGAGAACCACCTACTTAAGGGATAACATGAAAGCCCTTTTAATATAATTTAATGGCAAAAGGCAAAATGAGGATTCAAGATGCGGTGCCGGTTCCCTACTTAACGTGAGGATGAACACTCGTGTTGGATCAATCCACAGGAGGACAAGGAGAAAAAAAACCAAACCAGCGTGGTACTTATCTCCCTAAAAAGCCCGGCCTCTTTGCAGGAAGCGAAGAGACTCTGCTCCATGTGCATCCCAGCAAAGCAGGGCTCGGTCCTGTGGGGTGGGGGTCAGGTGCCAGCCCTGGCTCAGTCCCCACAGCTCCCACCAGGGAGGCGACCAGCCAGAGATAATCATAATGAAATTGAGAATTTCACACTTCGCTATCAATTAATAGCCGAGTAAACAGAATATTGGGCTTGTATGGGGGAAGATGGTTCCCCCAAAGAACAGTTCTTTTAATGAGGCTCGTAATAACACTCATTAATTTGCGTATATCTGAGTTTTCAGGTTTGCAAATGAGAAAGGAAATGGCTCTGCATTACAGTTGAGTCATATAGACAATAGCTTCCCTGTTCCTTCCAAGACTCAGGTGCGTCATTGAGAATTTGTTTTACTGATAAAAAAGTTCTAGGAATGGATCCTGCAGCCGGCATGGCCCACGGCTGGCTGGGGCAGAGTGACAGTCTTGGGGTCCCACAGCCCTCGCTGCTTCCCCCACTTATCCCGCTGAACGCATCCAGAGCTTTTTCTTTCCATGGCAGTGGGGTTTGCAGGTGAGCTACGTGTGGTAGCAAAAAAGGCTCTCTCCCCTTTTGCAGCCCCTTTCCCTTCCATGGCATGGGCAAGGTCCTGGCTCGCTCCCACCTGAGCATCCAGAGATGTCCCTCATTGCCTCCTGGGACCCCTGGATGCTCATCTCCAAGCCAGGAGCCAT
>NW_009716026.1:0-3467 GCF_000703405.1 Apaloderma vittatum | reverse complement strand
GACTTCCCTGCGCACGAGGAGCAGGAGGAAGCCTTGCTCCAGCCTGCCGGGCTCTCCTCCAGCACAAACTGAGGCTCTGATGGGGAGAGCTGAGCTCCCTCGCCATCCTTGGGGTACGGAGCGCTTCATCATGGGCTTTTCCAAGAGGAAAAACAACAGGAGCTGTGCAGATGCTGCCTGCTCCTCCCCAATGGCAAAGAAATTATGCACCTGGGCTAGCAGCCAGCATACAGAGGATTTATGCTTTTCAAGGTCTTTTATTAACTTGACAACATATGGCTCTATCTGCAAAGCATCTCCTGCTCCTCCCAGGGAGGACGCCGGGACTGGACTGGGGCTGCCCTGTGCTCCTTCACCCTGGTTATGGGCACCTGCTTGGGGAAAGTGGCCTTTTGGGGGTGGGCAAGATGGTAATGAAATAACACAAAACAATTTTCTTACTTAAAAGCACATTTCAATTCATTCTTCCTTGCACAAATGCAAACCCAGACTTCAAAGGCAACGGTACCAAACATCTAGGATACGCAAAGATGTATTCCCTTTGGCAGGTACCCACGTTTGACTAGGCACACCCGAGAGCACAGAGTAAGTCCCGAGTCCACACAGTTCTCCATGGAAACCTGCCCAGACGACACGTTTCTCACTACTCTGGGGTACTGACAAGAACCAGCCCCTTACGCAACCGTGCCCGAAGAGAAGCCTGTGCTTTCTCTGCATTCATACCCGATTTCTGTTCTTGCAGACACCTAACACAACAGCCCATGAGGGTCCCTTCAGATCCAGAGGCTGCCTGAGCCTCCTCAGTCGATGTCTGTGCATGAGCCCACGCTTGGGAAGCAGAGTTACAATTGATTTTTGTCTTTAAGATTCAGGAATTGATTTCTTTCAGAGAGAAGCTTTGCATCTAATGAAATGCAGAGATCCTCTTGGAAATGCTCTGCAGCTGGTGGTGGGGCTATGGGCAAGGAAAATTGCCCTAATTTTTAAAGCTTTTAGTAACCCTGAGAGAAAGTCTGGACGGCTGGTGTCCGCAGTAGAGAAGCAGGAGGGAGCTGGGGAGCGGCTCTGGAACATGCAGCCCTGCCAGGGAAAGACCTTGCTGAAACCTTTCCGCGCCTCGATGTGTGTAGGAGGAATGTCTAATGATGTTGAACTTAAACCGGTTGGAAAAATGTCATCCCGCTGCCTGACTTGAGATACGTCTTTTCCCTCTCCCGGCTAAAATGCAGCTGGATTGCACCGAGCGAAACCCTTCCTCATCTGCGAACCAGCCAAAAGGCCGGAGGCAACACTGGGTCTCCAGGCTAGTTGGTGAGAGCGGGCACCCAGGGCTGTACCGGGCGTACGAGGGGGGTTAGCAGCCACGTACCCAAAGGGCAGAGGTGTCTGCACCAGCAACTTGGACACTTCTTCAGCCAGGACAAGCAAAGAAAGCCAGGGTTACCCGGGCACAGAGGGCTGCCGGGGCTGGGAGAACTCTCGAGAGGTGCTGTCAGGAAGAAATCCCACTTATCGCTCAGAGGAAGAAACTCGACTGCCAGAAGCATTGCTCCTAATTAAGCCGATGCGCGCTGCTTTGCCGCAAGTCAGGGTGGCAGAAGGATGCCGAGAGCTGAGATTTATTCCCCTCTCCTCTGCCTTTGAAAGCCCCCAAGAGAAAAAAAACCTTTCACTTACCGGTACAGAAACCATCTCAGTCAGCTCAGCACCGCAACATCAGCTGCAGATCTGCTTCACTCTGCGCCCAGGGATTTATTCTGGGGGACAGGACTCCCCCCAAGCCTTCAGATCCAGGTGTGGTAATTAAGACCACTAGACCTTCGAGCCAGTGCTGCCTACTCAAGAAAGCCCAGACTCTCTTTGTGTCTCCAGTGCTGGCCCAGGGCTGACCGTGAGTAAGTAGGATTCAGCAAAGCTCACTGCTCCTGGGGATCCCTCTTCCCCGCCCCACCAGGAGCTGGGGTTTGCCTGGCTTGCAGATAACTCTGCAGGTGGGAAATCCTTCCCATGGGCAGTGAAGCCCCAGGGCTGGGAAGCCTGGCTGCACATCAGAGCCTGCCACAGCCCCACCAGAAACTTGGGGCTTTCCAAAGCAGAGCTCAGGAGCTGAGCAGCCTCACACCTAGAACCTCACCCTCCAACCAAAGCCCACCCCAGGCCCTGCAGCTGCCTTTTATGGGCGGGTTGGGGATGAGCAGAGAGCCCCAGCTGTGAGCGTCCCCAGCTGGGTCAGAGCTCTCCGGCCCCAGGACGTGTGCCAGCCCTCCCATCCTGTGCCGCTGGCTCAGTCCGAGCAGACGTTTGCTCTCCACACACCCACCCTGCCGAGGCACAGTGCCCGCGGTGTTTGGCAACAGCACTGGAAATGCCATCGGAGAGTTTGATGTGAGACCAGCAGTTGCCATTTACATGTATGTGAGACGTTCCCCTTCGACCAAGGCAAAACCCAAACAAGCCCTGTGCAAGCTGAAACGCAAGAGTTGGCAGCTGCTCACCGGCTCCTTGAGCCCAGCCCATCCCAGTCCGACCCCGCTGCCTCCCACCGAGGCACCAGATCTTCCGTCCTCTTCGGGCAAGAGGCTTGGTTTCTTTCTGTGCACACCCGTACGTTTTCCCAGCTTTTCAGCAGCGGCTGTTTGGAGCAGCCAGCGAGGGCTCTGCCTGCGCATCCAGACCTGCTGCACGAGCAACTTTACCCACGCGCCTTAAAGTGCGGAGCATCAGGCTACAATGGCATTTGAGTGGCGTTGAGTGCTTTCAAGAAGATTACACCCGCTGAAGTAGTAATTAATGTTTGTTTTATTATGTTCTGGGGAATGATCGGCCAACAAGATAATTCAAATAAAGCAGAACGTGTTCCGATTGAACACTGTTTCAAGGCTGATTCATTGCAAACTGGCCTGTGCAAAGGACTAATAATTAAGAGAAAAGGCACAAGCAGAAGCATACTCACCATTTATCTGCCTTTCATGTAATTAAAATGATGGAAATTATGGCTTAATGAGTGGAAATTGGATGCGCTCTTGAGAGTTTTGCGTATCCTGTTTTCCTACCAAGCGCCATCCCCAACTGTGTCCCTCCAGCCGCGTCCCTGGCCTCGGGTCACGGCCAGACCGTGAGGGAACTCAGGCTGCTTTGGGTGTGAAAGCCGGCAGCGGTTCTGGCCACCTGTGACGGTGCTGCTGAAGCCTCGCTCCTGAGGGACTGTGACTCCTGGGACCCCTCGGGTGGGCTGGGAGCGGAGCTCCTCTTGCCAGACCTCGGCGAAGCGATTCGGCACGAGCACCGCTTCCAGCGATTAATCCTTTCCTCATGTGTCATTAAATTATATACAGTGAAATTACTGTGTCACATTATAAGGTAAATAAACCCCAATGAGGGACGAACACCCAGCAGACTGCAAAAAACCCTGGTTCATCATACGGCTGAGCGCCAAGAGCTACAAGGAGGGCAAGGGCTGCGGGGTT
>NW_009716025.1:370-1067 GCF_000703405.1 Apaloderma vittatum | reverse complement strand
TCTTCGCACACGCCGTGCTGGGGGGTGGCTGCCTGGCTCCCCGGGCATCAGCTGTTCTCCCACCAAGCCCCGTGTGACGAAGACACAGAATTGGGATTTTCCCAGCCGGTCTCCTGGCCTCTGAGCCACCAGGTTGCCCTTCAGGGCCAAGACCTCGCCCATCGCCGTGGCTTCTGGCCGGTGAATGGGATCCATGCATATCCCTGCGCTCGTCCTGCCCTGTGACACCCATAAAAGCTCTGCGAGGCGGAGGGTCTCGGCCACGTGCAGCGCCGTCCCTCCGAGCCTCTTGCTTTCCCCGCTGCGTGCGGGGAAGGGATTTCTGCCGAGCTGTTCCGGCTGAACAATGCCGAGTTATTAAATCTGCGGCGTTTCCAGCCTGCCGAGGCACAAAGAGCCTTTTCTTTAAGGAGGCGGCAATCTGCTCCCGGCCGCTGCCAGATGGATGCCATCGGCAGGCGGGTTGGGGGGGTTTCTCAGGGTGTGCTGGAGAGGCTGTTTTGCTTTCGGAAGCTCGCAGAGAACCTATTGCAAAGGTGCAAACGAAAGGGCTGATGGCGTTTGTGCCTCCGCACGGGCTCCTGCCGACCGTGGGGACCTCGGTGTCCCTGGCCGGGTGCCTGGATTGTTGCGTTTTTGGGTTTCCCCTGGACGCTGTGGGGTTTGCTCCCTGATGTGCTGGCTGGGTTGGGCACGC
>NW_009716025.1:0-207 GCF_000703405.1 Apaloderma vittatum | reverse complement strand
ACTGGACACTGGGGGGTGACAGGTCCCTGTGCTCCCCCCTGCTTGGAGGGTGGGCTCTCTGAGGCCACTGGTCACCAGTGCCCCCTCCTCAGCCCGTGGCACAGGCAGTTTCTAAAATGAGAGGGGCGCAAACCTCTCCGTATCTGACAACGCTCTGGCCTTGGTCCGTCCCAGGGCGATGTGGGGCTGGGGCCAGAGGGGACACGG
>NW_009716024.1:255-504 GCF_000703405.1 Apaloderma vittatum | reverse complement strand
CGAGCAGGACTGGGCACGCGCCTCGTGCACCTCCTCGGGGCCGTACTGCCAGTCCAGGCAGTGGTCCTCCGAGCTGAGGCTGAAGCTGTCGTCTGAGGACGTGTGCATGGTAGAGATGTCCTCCACCAGCTTGTCGATCTTGGCCACCGTGCTGGAGATCTTGTTGGCCAACTTCTCGGCGGCCAGCGAGACATCATCCTCTGGCAGCGGCGGGTTTTTTGGGCCCGCCCGCCTGGCCCCCGCCTCCCC
>NW_009716024.1:0-220 GCF_000703405.1 Apaloderma vittatum | reverse complement strand
GAGCCTGCCCCTGCAGAAAGGAGGAGTTGAGGAACATGGAGAGGACGGAGGCTCTGGCCGTCTCCACGCCGGTGGAGATGTTGGGCACCTCATCATCGTCGAAGCAGCCCGAGTCGGAAGCGTAGTCCTTCACCAGGCTCTCCATGTGCCGCACTGGCTTCTTCGCGCTCTGGCTCTTCAGACTCTGCTTCTCCATGGTGTCGAAGGTCTCGGCCAAGTG
>NW_009716023.1:15270-17799 GCF_000703405.1 Apaloderma vittatum | reverse complement strand
ACTGGGCAGCGGGGCAGGAGGGCAAGGTCTGCGTCCCAACCACGCGCTGTCTCCCTGGTACTGTTTTGTGCCGAGTATTCACTGGGGAAGGAGTTCCCTGGGAAGGACTTGGCAAGGCCAGGCTGACCGAGGAGTGGGGTGATGGGTCAAAAGAGAGAGACCCTGCTTGCTGCTGGAGCTCCCAGAGCTTCCCGCCCTTGCTGGTCCATGGAAGGGTTCTGTGGGAGGTTTGCAAAGGGCTGGTGTTGGTGCCACTGGCGGGAGCGCAGTGCTGGCAGGGGGGCAGCGTGCCCAGGGTGGGTGTTGAGGAGGGCAGGAGCAGTGGTGCCAGGCACCGGGGCTGTGGGGTCTCCCGTGTCGGGGCTCTGCTTGCAGTGCGCCAGCAGTTTGCATGCCCTGGCAGGACGGGCACACTAGCTGCGTGCCAGGCCATGCCCTTTCTCTTTGCAACACGGGTCCTTTTTTTAATCTCCTAGCTGGAGCAGGGATCAAGGCTCCTTTAATTGTTCTCTTCCTCCCACGGCTTCTACAGCCGGTGTGCTTGCCCCTCTGCCCACAGCGCTCCTTTCATGTCCCAGCAGAGCTGGCTGCCTCTGCGCACCCTCAGGTAGGGCATGTGAGCAGGAGGTGCTGGGCTTGGCCACTCCAGCAGCTCCAGCACCATCTCGCAGGGACCTGGAGGGTTGCAGAGCCCACGGCCAGCGTCCATGCGATGTGCACTGCCTCTCAGCTGCCAGTCAGCACGACGGGGAAGCACCCATGCGCTCTGATTTTGAGTCAGCCCAGCGTGGTGGTGGCCCGTGGCGGTGGCCCATGGTGGTACTCAGGTTGGACTCGATGATCTTAAAGGTCTTTTCCAACCTAAAGGATTCTGCAGCAGGTGGGGGAAGCGGTGGGCAGTTGTTCTGCGCTGAGGAAGGGGAGATGGGAGCAGAGCAACTGGAGCCTTGAGCTCGACCTGGCCTGGCTCCGCAGAGCCGTGCTGCTGGGCGCAGCACTCAGGGTTGGTCGTGGGAGCATTTCCATGGCATTTGTTTCTGGACCTTTGGCCTGCTCTTTCCAGGAGTTCCCTTCACTCAGCAGGGCAAGACGCTTTCCTTACCTGCTCCTGTGTCTCTCTGTGTTGCTAACTGGGCCTGGCCTTGTGCAGTCTGCTGGCGATTGCAGTGTTTTAGTGTAATGGTTCAGCCTTCCTTGGCTGTAGGCAGAGCAGTGCTGTTAGCCTGTTGAACAAGTGGAGAACGGAGACCGGCAAAGGTCTGGGTGTGCAGAACAAAGCCCACACATCATTCCCACGCTGTTCCAGAAGTTGGTGCCAAACCGCTTGCCTGGTTCAGGACCTGAGCGAAGGGGCCAGTTTGTTCGGCAGCTCCTCGCGAGGAGAGCCCGGGGCAAAACGTTACCTCCTGAGATCTGGGTGCGTGCCCGGGCTCAGGGCTGGCACCTGCTGTGGCCAAAGCTGCAGGAGGTGATCTTGCAGCGGAGATCTGGCAGTCGTTTTGCAGGAGCATGTACTGACACTGAGGGAAGCGATGTCTTGTCGTAAAGGTAGGCAGCAGTTGATGGAAATGGCTCTCGCTCCCCACGCTCCGACGGGCTGTGTTACACCAGAGCGGAGCTGCTGGCCCTGGGGCAGCGCTCAGGCCACAGATCGCTGCTGTGACCTGTCTCCTGAGATACTACTGAAATTGCTGCCCTCCCGCTGCTTGAATTAAGCAGTTGTGCTCCAGCATCTTAGCAAGGTGCAGAGCTTTGTTCCTCAAGGAGGGAGGAGGTCGATGCGCACACGCAAGCCACGGGGATGGGGTTGGTGTGAACACGCAGCGGTAGGTGCAGAGCAACGTCAGAGTGCTGCGGTTCTGCACCATCCCTGCCGTGGCCCTGCGCCAGGACAGCCTTCCTGGTGCGATGACTTGGCACCACCGGTGTGAAAAGGAGCAAACACTCTGGAGCAGTAGCTCTGTATCAGAAAGATTCAGGACAGGTGATGGTTGCTCTGCTCTTTGATACAGACCTGCCTTTTCTGGAAGGTCATGGAGGTCTCATTGCTTGCCAGCTCTTGGAAGGGCAGAGAGAGAGCAGGGCCTTTAGCCCGTTTTATTCTTACGTGGTCCAGTGGCCCTGCCCAGCCGTCAAAGAGCAGAGAAGCCAGTCGCTCTGAGGATTGTGGAGGGGGAGACATGACGGATCTTCTGTCCGGGTCGCCCAGTTTCAGACCGCTTCTCTTCCCTCAGTGGATGCTGAGTTTGCGATGTGGTGGCCACTGGTAGGTAACCCTGGAAGAACCAGACTGGTGCGTGCCTCGGTGTCAGTGGGTGATGTGGGGCAGTCGCAGGAGAGGTTGCCCTGAGACTCCTTCCGTGATGCCTTGGCTCTGGCTGCTGTGACCGCTGCACGATCTCTGCCTGGACTCTGTGGAGGAGGACGAGCACGGGGGCTGCTGGAATTCACGCCCCTGGGTGACCCAGTCTCTCTGCCTTACGCCCCACACCCCCCTAGAAAAGATGGAAATCCCCAAAGGGCCAGGTG
>NW_009716023.1:14754-15214 GCF_000703405.1 Apaloderma vittatum | reverse complement strand
AGCCGGGGCCTCTCCTGGGGCTGCTCGTGTACCCCTTGCTGCAGTGTCCTTTGGGTGGCACGTAGGTTCGGGTGGCCCTGCAGGGCTGGAAGAGCTTCTTCATAGCTGGACTGTCGTCTCTGAGAAGTGGGTTAATTAGGCCGGGAGCCCGAGCTTCCCCGGCTGTTGGTTACGAGGGATGAGCTCGTCCTGATTCTCTCCAGAGGCCTGTTGGCGCCCTGGTCCCTGGCCCGGCTCGGTTTGGCCCTGTGCTCCGGTGGGGCCCAGGGCGGGTGACTCCTCCTCCTTGGGAGCTGGGATCATGCTGAGAGCTTAGATTACATTTAAATTGCCATTTGCATTTTCCAATCAATACGCGACTTTACAATTAAGTTTGGTGTTAAAATTCTTAGCAAAAAGTGAGTGGAAGGGAGATTTGTGGAGTAAACGAGTCCTTTGGGGGCCATCGGTGCTCCCTGCT
>NW_009716023.1:10876-14569 GCF_000703405.1 Apaloderma vittatum | reverse complement strand
TGGGAGAACCGCGTGGAAGAGTTGTTCCTGGGCCACCTCTCCACAAGAAGCAGGGGGAGCTTGAAGCGTGGCGAGGCGCGGGGGTCCCGAGGAGCGCGGCGGGAGGGGATGTGCCAGCCCTGGGATTGTGCTGCCTTGGGCCCTTCTGCCTTTCCCTGGGCCTCGTCCTTGCTGCTTCCCACTTCTCTCTGGGGTCTTTCCTCCGGGAAAACCAGAGTCCTCCGGATGCGCCTGGGCCAAACCTCCCCCTTCCGCCACCAAAGAAGAGGGTGGGCTCTGGATGCTCAGTCAGGACAGCTGCACCCTTCAAACCCGGGACCTGCTCGGCTCCTGTCCCTGCTCTTCTCTCCCACTCAGCAGTGAAGGACAAGTCTGGCAGCTCTGTCCCTCGATTCACCTGTTTCTTGCAAATGTTTGGCCTGAAGGGCCCCTTCTTCGCATTTTATTGGAAGTTTGACTGAGTAGTCGCTCCCAGTTTTGGACTCCTGTGCCTTCTGGCTTGAGCAGTCGGGCTGCCAGTGCTCGGTTCTCCCTCTCCAGGTCTGGTTTTGCCTGTGTTTCAGTTTGCCACGTTCCAGGTTTGCAGCAGAACTAACTGCAGCTGAACTCTTCTCTGCAGACGACACAGGTTTGGGGCTTGATAGGAAATGCTGCAGCCTGAAAGGGTTGAACTTGGTGTTTTGTAGCACCGAGGTGTATCAAGTTGAAGGCACGTGAGGGAGAGGGGACGCAGTCGGGGCTTCTGCTTTGCAGTTTGTGTTGGCAGGTCGGGCTGCGGAACGAAGCCAGAGTTGAGGCCAAAAGGGATCCTTATGCCCAGAAGCCAAAGAATTTTACCCCGTGACTTTGAGACAAATTTCAGCCTAGCCTGGAGCAGATTTGTCTGAAAGATATCAAACGGACGTTCTCCAATACAGAGAATCCCACCGTTTACCTAGGTGAGCCGGTGTAACGTGGAACTGTCTCTGTGTGCGAGGAGGGGTAACTGCTTTCGTATATGGTGTGGGAGGTCCCAGGGGTGCTGCTGGAGAAGACCTTTTGTGTAGGTCGGGACCGCAGCGGAGCAGCCGTGTCCTGCTGAGGACGTGGTGTGTCAGAGGGGGGTTCTGCAGCCCCCAGGAGCAGGGTAGGGCCCCGAGAGGGCTCCTGTGTCTGGGCTGGGCTGCTGCCCAGCCCTGAGAACCCACCCTGGGGGGTCTGTCCCCAGGCTGGACCTTCCGTGAGTTTGCCAAGTGACAGTTTGTGTTATCGGCCGGTCACTGCGATGATTTACGCTGTGCAGTTCCTACCTTACCTTCAAGCTTTCGGGTTTGTGTTTTCTTTGAGCCCCTTTGGGGCAGGCATTGACTAAACAGTGTGTGAAGTGCAGAATGGCTGGCCCTCTGCACAGGCACCTCTGCTGGACGTGGTTACACTTGTTCTCATTCATACGCATGTTCTGAGACCTTTCACGTGACCAGTTTTCACTCTGTACGTTAATGGGCCTTTGGATTTTGTACGGTTGGTTTTCAATGGTGTGTGCTGGTTAGTTAAAATGCGGACAGAAAACTGGAAATGCTGCATCCACACAGCTACTTTTGCCCTCAGATATTAGCAAAAGCAGGATCCCACCTCTCCGATGACCCGTTTCTGCACAGGTTGGCTTTAGTTCCTCTGCCGGCCACTCACTCCTTGCCGATCGCGTCTTGGGGGGCTCTTCCACAGCTGTGCCCGTGTGAGCGTCCGGCTGAGCAGCCGTAATTACAGGGGTCATTGCCTTTCGCCTTGCAGATCTTGGCAAAGCACGAGCTTTCGGCCTGCTGCCGTGTTCCAGGGCCTGTTGAAATCAGCACCTTTTAACCGCTGCTGAGTGAGCTCTTCGGCTAATTCTCTCAGAGCTCTTGGAGGCGAGGGATTGGATCCTGCCACCAACACAGCTCAGCGTTTGCCAGTCTGTTTTAACTTGCACGAGTAGGAGGCTTTTCCTTTTCACACTGCTTGCTTCCCAAGTACTGAACATGAGTGGCCACGGAGCACTTCTGCCTTTTCTGCATCATTTATTGCCGATTTCACGGTCGTGTCTGGCAGCGTTGTTACCCCAGCATGTGCCAAACCCTACAACTTTTTGTTGTGTTTTTCCATCGTGCAGGCGCGGCAGCCTCAGTCTCCAGGCAGTGGGACGGGGCCCCTAGATATGCCAAGGCTGGCAGGCAGAGACTTTCTGTCCAGGATTTTGAGGAGGTGCTGGCCTGGGGCCCAGATTTTTGCCACGTTAGGAACAGCCAGTCAGGGTGTCTGTCCAGACAGTGCTTTCGGAGGGCCGGGGCCCGACAGTTGGTAGATCCAGTTTTTTCCCAGACTCTGTTATTCATTCGTACCTTTGTCCCCCAGTGCTGCCCTTTCCTCCCTGCCAGCAGAATACTTGATGTTCTCTCCCCGGTCCCTGCTCCAGAGCCCTTGCTCCTGGCTTCTTGCCCCGTCTGCCTTCTCCCCCCGCAGCTCTAGTGTTCACTGGTGCATGAGGAATTGCTGCTGGGGACAGGACTGGGTGGGCAGAGGGTAAGGAGGGCCTGGGCTCTGTGGAAGATCAGTGGATCAGTGAGTTCTGGGGGTGAGGGAGCTTCAGGGCACGTGAGCAGAATTACTTTCGGGCTCTTCGAGAGTGCTGTGCTCAGCCACCTCCCGTTGGAACAGGCTGCCCAGCGAGGGGGTGAGTCGCCATCCCTGGAGGGGTTTGAGAGACGGGCGGATGTTGTGCTGGGGGACGTGGGTTGGTGGTGTTGATAGGGCTGGGACAAGGTTGGACTCTTGAAGATCTCTTCCAACCAAAACTGTTCTATCACTCTGTGATTCTAAGAACGCAGGATGGGTCTCATGTAAAATCCTGGTGAACTGACCCCTCAGCTGCCCTGGACCTGCTCCACCTCCTGCAATTGTCTCCAGCTCCATTTGTCTACTCCGAGAAAGAATCGCAAGCAGGCAGAAGAATCTGCATCCCTCATGAGACCTGTATCTTGGAGTGTTGTTCCATTGATTGGCCCCTGCCTGTCCCACATTGTCCTTGCCTTGGCCATGCCTCTGGCTGTGCTTTTGGTGATGGAAGGAGGTCTGGGAGCGCTGTGGTGTCAGAGCAAGCAGAGTCGGTCGGTGGTGAGGCTGGCTTCTGCCTCGCCTTGGCACTGTCCTTCAGCACAAGAGGAGTTGCCCAGAGGGAGTGACCTGGGACAGCAGCATATGTGATAGGTCCCTGAGGGGATCTGGGCATCAGATCCTCACCTCTGAGAATGGGGGAGCTGTCTGGGGACACATGGTGGGGTTGGTGGGGAGAAGGTGCAGCCCTTTGCTACCAGTCCCAGGCAAGGTGCTGCTGGGAAGGCCAACCTAGAAGATGTTTTACTGAGTCATGATCTTGGTCTCTTTTCAAAGACTGGTCTCCTACAAGGGGCAATGCTGGAGCTGAGCAGGAAGTGCATGATCCAAACAAGGTCTCAGACTGTTGACACTTCTCTTTTAGGGCATTCTCCTCAAACGCAGTGGCAAGTCTCTCAACAAGGAGTGGAAGAAGAAGTACGTGACGCTGTGTGACAACGGAGTCCTCACCTACCACCCCAGCCTGCATGTAAGTACTGCACCGGGTTGGGCAGAGCCGTGGGGTAGGACGGAGCTGTGTCCTTTGTGCTGTGGCTGCTGCCGTGGGTCCTGTGGCCAATCTCC
>NW_009716023.1:7973-10845 GCF_000703405.1 Apaloderma vittatum | reverse complement strand
AGAGAGATGCTTGGGAAGGGTTTGGCCGTAGGCGAAGCTGCAGCCTCTGCCTGCAGCAGGGCCCCGGGCAGGAGGTCCAGCACCAGCCCTCATCTGGGCAGGCGTGTTCAGCAGAGCTCATTTTCACTGGGGTCTGGAGAAAACCTCTTCCCCCTCGTGAAGACTGTCTCTGCAGCTGGCTGGGAAAAGCTGATAGGAACATGCTCTGCACAGAATTATGCCAAGTAAATGCATCTCTCTTCTCTCTGTTTCCCTTGCTCAGTCTATTAAAGCAGGGGTTGCTGCCTCCTTGCATCTGGGGTGAGGAGCAGGCGGAGAACTCTTTGCAGACACGGCCGATGGTGCCATTTGGGTGCGGAATAATTTTCCTGGCTGCTAGGTATTGGGTAATGGAGATGAGGTGCCTTTGCAGAGCCCGTCGCGCGGAGCTGTCACTCGATGCATCTCTGATCCTCCTCGCTGCTTGGCTCAGGCGCACAGCTGCCTCCCCATCCATCTCTGTCGCCTCCCCACCGAGGGGCTAATGACTTCTTCCCCATTCCCTCTTGAGCACAGTTTGCTGCTGAGACACTGAGCCACGGACAGACACACCTGTGACACTGAGGCCACGGCACCCACTGCAGAGAGGACGTGCTGCAGCAGGACAGACGGACAGCGGCCAGGGAGTGCAGGGTAGAGCCTGGTTGCAGGGTTTAGGGTTGCTGGAGCACTCCACAGGGGTGAAGGGCATAGAGCAAGGTGCTGCAGCTCCTGTGCTTCCCAAATGGGCCCTCGATTTGTCCCCAGTCTCCTCAGACACGCAGGTGTTGGAGTGCCCTGAGCTTCAAAATCTTTCTCGCATTTCTAACCTTGCATCTGCAACTCCTGGGCTTGTTGTGCCGCATCATCCTTGAGCTCCTGAGCCACGGAGCCTTTGACCCTCCGATCTTCACACTGCAAAGCCAGTCACTGAGGTTCCTTTCCTTAATTTGTGGGAGCTTGGAGAGCAGGCGCTTGTTTCTTTTAGTGTGTGATCCCTGTACCTGTGGTTCTGCAGTTCCTGACCTTCAGAACCCGATTTTTTGGTCTTTATAGAACCAGACTGAGAGGGAATGGCTGCCGCCGCCTGCTCTGTGTGTGTGCTCATGCGCACGTGCGGGTTTATCACGTTTCCATCAGAGACATCGTAGGCCATTACTACAATCCGCTGTAGAGGCAGAGTAATTTCTGGGATGTTGTTTAACCGCTCTCAGATGCTGCTGCTGCACGCTAGGTTTCTCTACACACTAGTTTTCTCTTCTTTTTACACCATTTTTTCCTCAGGGGGGTGATCTAGATTGATGTCACTCGCCTTCCTTACTGCACTTCTCCAGCGTTTCATTTCATTACTGTGTTGCCCCAAGCAAAAATCTGGTTTGCTTCCACCTGGCGCTGCTGGTGATCCACAGCTCGTTGCTAAGAAAGGTACGAGATGGGCCTCTGCTCCCCGAGGTCTCACCGAAAGCTTTGGACCTTGCACTCGAGATAGGCGTTGTATTGCCCTGCGTGTTTACTGAGAGCGAGCACTAATTATCTGTGGCCGCAGAATTTTTTTGCTTGCTGCCCGGCTCTGGCTTCTGCCAGGATGGGGCGTCTGTCAGGATGTTCAAGCCCTGGAGCATTTTTCTGCTGCTTCTGTGCTCCCGGTGGCTTTTCCTTGGCACAATTCAGGGAAATTACTGCCTCGACTGCTCTTCTCTTGCGTCTGTTACATTCTCTCCTTGTCCCTCTTGGGATGGGTGTCGATACCCCAGGGATCAGCAGCTTTTCTTCTTTCTCCTCCAGTAGACGTACCTCCCCCCGCTGTGTCCGTGCCCCCTCAGGTGAAGAGTCCTGCATGGCTGGGGCTGGGCCAGACTTCTGATTTTACCAACCAAAAGCCTCCTGGCGGAGCTATTCATCTGCTTTTGGGCGTTTAGCACTCGACCTGTTTCTGGATCTGTACCTTGGCACCCCCAGCCCCACTTTGAAGTTCCCTCACTGGGCATCAGGCTCAAGCCGTGGGTTTGCAGTCACAGACTGACCGAGAGGGCTCAAGTGAGATGGATCCAGCCCTGAAATCAAGTGTTCTGTGACTCCTCAGTGGAAGCTTGGACCCGTGCTTGGGTCCCACGGTGCTGTGCGTTCGCACTCTGAGTTGTCGCCTCTGCCTCCTCTCCGGAGCCGTCGGCAGTCGCAGAGACTTCTCTGGGGCCAGAGCAGTGGGCAGCAGCTCTTGCTGAAGGCAGGAGTGCTTGGGTGCCCGATCCTGGCGCTCGGCACAACTTTCCTGGTCGCGTCTGTATTTTTCTTACCTTGCTGTGAGTGTGCTCGGTGACAGGAACAGAACGCATTCTGGGAAGAGGCCGGTGCGGTTTCCTATCGCTTTCCCAAAGCCTTAGAGAGTAAACGCTTCTGCTCGCGAGGAAGGCGTCCGTGGTTCAGCCCGACTTCGCTGGCCAGGCTGTGCTGCGCTGCGCAGAGCTACAGAGAAAGCAGCTCCCATTTTGCAGCCAGTGGAGCCATTCACACAATCACCTTCTGTTAATTCTATCTGCAACATCAATTAAATTGTTTGTAGAAACTAATTGAATGTGGCTTAATCACACATCTTAATAGCTTTCCACGCTTTGAACTCGTTGTTAATTCCAGTAATAAAATGAAATGAGAGAACTGGCTGGGTAATTAGCGAGGAGGCTTGGGAAGAAATTGCTGTTTTATAGCATGTAATAAAAGCAGTGCGCTGGTGACCGCTCTCTCCGGCAGGCAGCCGGCTACCACCGCAATTGTGCTGAGTTAGGGAAAATCCTCCAGCCCCTCCGAGATTCCCTGCCCAGGGTGCCACCAGGCTCCCGCCGAGCCCGGGACAGCTTGG
>NW_009716023.1:7489-7921 GCF_000703405.1 Apaloderma vittatum | reverse complement strand
TGTCAGCTGAGGTCACGTCACCCAGACGGCGGGAGCACAGAGGGGTGAGCTGCCCCACTGCCCCATCTCCTGGGTTTGCTCTGAGGACTGGGTGCCTGCACAGGCGTCTGTGGAGAGAGAAGAGTTCCAGCCAAGGTGCTGAGGTGCTGCCGAGGGGCTGTAACCCTTGCAGGTGGTCACCTGAGCCCGAAGAACATTGCCCGTGCAGCCCCCGCTCACCCCTTCCTGGGGCCAAGGACTGGGAGAACGGTTGCTCTTAAAGTGATCTTGTTCATGTCTTTATCTTCCCAGATTGGGAAGCAGATAGGGACCAGCTCTGAGTTAATCTTTTTGGTGACCTCCTTGTGAACTGGAGCAAGCCCAAGTCTCCCTGCAGCAGCCGCAGTCTCCCCGTGGCCGGGTGGTGCCCCTCCCCCCCAGTAGCCCGCCGCA
>NW_009716023.1:1827-7462 GCF_000703405.1 Apaloderma vittatum | reverse complement strand
CCCCCCAGCGGGTCACCGCGCCTGCCGCTCGGCCGTCCTTCCCCGCTCCCTTGAGGCGCCCAGGAGCAGGGCAGGGCAGTTCCCCTCTGTGTTTCTCTCTGGAGATCACTTTGGTTGGGTCTTTCTGGGGCGTGAGCCCGAGGATGAGCCATCCACATCGGAGAAGGGCAGGGGAGAGCTGCGGTGCCCTGGGGAGTGGGGAAGAGGGGAGGGCACGGGGCAGGACACAGCTCTCAGGAGAGGACAGAAGTCCCGCAGCCTTACTGTGACCAAGAGATGAGATGCTATTAGGAGGGAGTGCAGAATGATATTAACAGTTTTGGTTGTATGATAAATAGTCTGCCAGAAGAAGTGGTGGAAACACCAAGTTTTGAATAAGGTAAAGCTGTGCAGGTGGATATACGAGGGAGTTCTCCTGAGCTGTGTTCATCTGGGCTTGAACTATCCTAGCTGGGACCTGAGAGGGACTTCCCAGGCATCCCATTACTTACACTGTACTATATTATATTATTAGCTGTTATAGCTGAGTGCTGTGATTAAAAAGACAACGGATGACAGGGAAGAAGAACTGCCTGCCACCTACATGCTCTCTTGCTCCATCTAATCTCTGATCCCCAGCCAGACGTTCATAAATGGGCTTGTCATGGCATCTGACTGCCCGTGGCAACATCCCGACAGTATTCATATGAGAGCTGACTGGTTCTGGGCACTGCGAGTGAGACCTGGCACTTCTCTGGAGCCAGTTCTGAGGCACCAGCTAGTCAGGGTAAGAAATCAGGTCGGAGCTGAGGCTTAGCATCCGTGTTGTCAGCTGGCTGTGGACCCTGGGAAGGTTGTAGGGTCGTCCACCTCTAGCCCTTCTGACTTGAGACCGCTGTGTAGTGCAGGAGAAACCAGCACGTGATGAGCTCCTGCGTCACCTCCAGGCTGCTGGCAGGCTGGCTGTGAACCAGTGACCGTGCGGCTGAATGGGTCTGGGTTTTAGTTCCAATTGTGTGGATGAGAGCGGGGCTGAGAGCGGTGGGCTGGGGCAGGGCTGATCCTGAGCCCTTCTCCCTCTCTGCCCCAGGACTACATGCAGAACGTCCACGGGAAGGAAATCGATCTGCTGAGAACCACAGTGAAGGTACCGGGCAAGCGGCTGGCCAGGGCAACCAAGGAGGGGCCCAGGGCAACAACGGCGGCAGCGCCCAGCGCAAGCCCCAAGGCCAACGGGCTGGCAAAGGAGAGGAGCAGCACGCAGCTCACGGGGGGCACAGGTAAGAGCTGGGGGGGCGCAGAGCCAGCCGCTGTCCTGTCCGTCCATGTGCCGGCAGTGCCGTGCTCTGCCGAGCGGGACATGAAAGCTCTGCTGGAGATTCTTGCCTTCAGCACTCTCCAGGAGGGCCTTGGGTGGGTGTTGGCATTTCTGTGTGGGTCCCAGCTAAGCCCCTGGTGGGATTTTATGCTGGTTGGTGTCCAGGACAGAAGAAAGAGCAGAAGGGCTTTAGTGGCATGAAGTCCCAGGGAGGAAACAGTCGGGTGTGATGAGCTGCTGGGGAGGAGGAAGCTGCTGCTCCCTAAACCAAAGGAAATCTCAACCAGGGATGTCTCTTACCTCTGGCAAGTTCTCTTCTGTTTTTTTCCTTTTTCATGGCCCCTGTTTCTTCCTCACTTCCCCCTGGAGAGATAGCAATGTAAGGGGCTTGCTTTGTGAGTATCGTTCTTCTGTGTGCACGTTCAGGAGGCGCACCTGCCACAGAGAGGGGAGAGGAGGTGAGGTTGGGAGGCTCTGGCTCCTGGTGGGGTTCATGTCACCCCTGCCGCAGGAGGGCTCTTGCCCAGCCCAGGGGAGCCACTCAACTCGGTGCTTCCCTGCCCGAGTTTCCCAGGACACTGGCATGCCCGGGCTTTGTCCTCGGGGTTGGCATCCCTGCCCAGGCTGGCGATCTGCACACACCGTCACAGCAGTCTGGGGGAGCGGGCTGTGGATGCCTCACCGCTGTTCAGGATCCCGAGGGGGTGCTGATGGTGCTGCTGACAAAAGAAACTCTCCACAACCTGGTCCCACGTGCTGTGCCACTGGGGGTGCGGCAGGGTGACCACATCCTGGTCTCAGTTCAGCCCTGCTCTGCACCCGGTTGTGCCCTGTGGTTGGTGCTGCCGGCTCCCTGGAGCCGAGAGCTCGTGTGGTGGGTGCAGCTGGAGCAGATGCTGGGAGCTGGCTGGGGTCCTCGGCGTCACGCACAGCACAGGGAGAGGGGCATGCTCGCATTGCTGCGCTCACGTGGCACCATGTGGGAGATAACAAGCCCTTCTGAACCCGAACTTGCTCTGTAGAGGCAGGATTAGCCTGCAGAGCAGACATGCTGCCAGCGAGAGATCGCAGTTGCTGCCCTTTCTGCCCACGGATGTGCAGCTCTGCCTCTTTTCTGCCAGGGCTCTCCACCTCACATCCTCATTCTTCACCAGCGCCGCCCACCCCAGCGAATGGGGGGTGCTCGCAGCTCCTGCCCTGAGGCTCCGCACGGGGTGTTCCTGGGGCGCTTTGTCTGAAGCTCCAGCTTAGAGAAGGTTGTCGGAGCTGTAGGGGGAACACAGAGCCAAACCGCAGAACAGCTTACGCTGATGTCAAACCGAATGCTGGTGTAACCCTGTGTCCTGCTTTCAGCAGCCATCTCAGCCCTGTTGGGCTCGCAGGAGCGGGCTGAGATGTGAATCGATTACTGATTACTGCTGCCCGCAAAACCGGCACTGGAAGGGAGCGCTGCGCGAGGCCTTTCGGTCTGGTTGACAAAGCTTGAGGAGATGCAGCACGTGGAGGCTGAAGTTGGAGCAATTTGAACTTGAGAGGAGATGCAGTTACCTAGCAGGGAGGGTAATTAAATGTTGGAATAGTTTATCTGGAGAGCTGGTGGACTTAGCGCTGCTTGAAGCCTTTAAAATGAGATTAGTTATCTTTCTACAAGATATGCTTTAATCCCTCTCGTATGTGTGTCACTGCATTCGTGTGTGCAGGGGCTCCAACAGGATGGACACCATGGTCTTTCCTCTCTTAGAAATCTGCAAATTTGAGATCCCCTGTTCAGGGTTTTCTCTCGGGGCGCCTGAGCGGAACAGGTCTACTGTGCTACCCAGCACACGTGCATCAGCACGGGGCTTGGCATTAAGACAGCAAGCTTAATCAGATTTTACGTGTCTTGGCTTTGGGTGGCTCTCTGCATCAGTGAGAAAGGATTTTTTCTCCCGGTACACAAATGGTAAGATGTTTTCTAAGGAATTTTTTCAACTCACTCTGATGCCTCCAAGACTGATTGCGGCTGACGATGCAGTCGCCCCAGTAGGTGCAGTGACATGATAAAAATCCTCCGAGATGACTTGCTTATATCCCTGTGTAATGCAGAGAACAGGACCGGGGGTTGGTGAAGAATCTGCCCTGCTTCCAGTTAGCGGGGACTTCACAGGTTTGCTGCCTTGGGGGCATCTCTCACCAAATCGTGCTTTGAGCGGCTGGAGAGGGAGCACCTCAGAATTTGTGGTTCTCTGCCAGTGCACAAGTTAATCTTCAGAGGACGTGAGCTTTGGAGACCTGAACGGTTTGCTGTCTTGCACCAGGAGTGTCTGGGTGAAACCACGCAGCCAATGTTTAGAGTTCAGTGCAGGTGGTCCACGTTTCTTTGTGACCCAGGCTCCACCAAGGTAAGTGAGTGTGCTGATCGATGCCCGTCACCGGCACAGTCCTTACCCAAGGGCAAGAAAAGAAGTAGCAGATAAAGTTGAGGAGGAGTAAAAAAAAGATAATATCCCACACTGCCCTGTGTGTGGGTAAAATACGCATGTACGGTGCACTGGTGATGGTTCAAAATAACCTCTGAAGTTGGGCAGACAGTGCAACTGGGACCTAAATCAACTAAGAATGGGGAAGGTACTTACATTTCTGAAACCTGTGGGATGCTGGGCTCAACAGGTGATGGTACCCCAGTATTTAAACCAGTTGGTTTTATTTTAGGCTCCATGTGTTCCCACTGTAAACCCTGTTGTCAGGGGCACAGAATGTTGTCAGACTTTGCAGTTGCCTTACGTCCTCCTAATTTTTGTGGAACGTGCACATGAATGTGATGTTGTACGTGCCCAGGGGAGTTGTGCAGTTCCCCTTCTTAGAGATGCTTAAAAAATGTCCAGATGTGATCTGGGGCAGCTGGCTCTGGGTGGTCCTGCCTGAGTAGGAGTTGGGCAGGACAACCGCCAGAGATCCCCTCCAACCTCAGCTAGACTGAAGTTCTGCACTCATTTTTTCACTATTAAAAATTTTTCTCCAAGAGATGTAAAATCTTCAGAGATCTGGTGCAGAGATTGCTGAGAAGCAGAAGTTTTGTCCTCAGTTAGAAACTTTTTTTTTTCTTTAGTCCTTGGAGAATCTATTGGGATTTCATCAAAGTTTTGGAAGTTGGTTACTGAATGCTCTGGAGCACCTAATCTCCTGGGCTGTCAAAGGGTCCTGGCAGAACGGTCTCTGCTTTTCTGTGAATTTTTTTTTTCTCCACTCTTCTGGACAACCCTCTCAGGAGCAGCATGGGCCGGTGCACAGGTTGGGTGCAGTTTTTGGTAGGACAGAGTTACCACGTGTCAGCAGAAGCTTAGTTGTGCCACAGTCTGTCAGGGCTCGGTGGTCTCGCTGTGCACGGCTCCTGGGGGACCTCTCTGGGGCTGCAGAGAGATCGACCTTCCCGAGGCTGAGCAGCACCCGGCTGCTCTGCCCACGCAGCAAAGCCCCGTGGCTGGCAGGGGTGGGGGTCCTGCACATACTGGGCAAGCCAGGAGAGAGGGATCCAACCCAGCTCACGCTGCTGTCCCGCTCAGCACCCCACCTTGACACAGGGTTTTAAGCAAAAGCCCTGATGGCTCTTGTGCCCCACGACAAAACGAATCCCTGCGGCAGCACGATGCGGCAGTTGGGGACAGCGATGAAATCTCGGCTCCATGGGAGCCATCCCCACTTCGCCCAGGGCAGGAGCGTCGTCGTGTGTGCGTATGTGCTCCACCTTCCGCGGTCGTGATCCCGAGAGTGTCTGGGCCATCCCCCGTCAGGAAAACAAGTGGCCTTATCCTGGGAGACAGGCGAGAGGGAAGGGGAATGGATTCCTGGAAAGCCACAAGCGTGTGTGGGGAGGCAGAACTCGCCTCCCTGAGCGCCGGAACAAAACGTCTCGTCACTGAGATGAGAACAGATTGTGGCTGATGTGCATGAAGGCAGAGAATATGTTAAAGGTATAAGCGATACATGATACAGATATAAAGGGAGTAAAACGCTTCTTGTGATTTGTAAAGTGTTACTCTTAATGTAAAAACAGTCTGAGAAGTGCTTTCAGTGGTAAAGGTGTCTCAGTAGCCGCCAGTACTGCATGGGGGCGGGACGGGGGTGCGGGCAGGGCTGGGCAGAAGGAGAGGTGCAGGCTGAGGGTTACACGGAGAAGCTGAGGGTTGCACGGGGAAGCACGACCTGGCAGAGGTGACCTGGTGTGGTCTAAAGGCCCTGGGTAAAACGGGCACTACCTGGTGCCTGTCTGGGAGAAACTCTAGCAGGCACCGGCCAGCACCTTCCAAGTGCTCCTGATGCCCGCGAACGCCCACACTTGTGGGTGCTGGGGGGTTCGCA
>NW_009716023.1:0-1811 GCF_000703405.1 Apaloderma vittatum | reverse complement strand
CGTGTCCTGGGCCCTTGGGGGTGCTGGGGTGTAGGATCAAGGTACTTGCTTCAGAAGCCAGTGGAAGTGACTCTGTTATTCCTGACCTCCTTCTCTCTACCTGTGCTCTCCTCCTTGGCTCCGTTCTGCCCGGCCAGGAGAAGCAATTGCTCATGCTGCAAATCAGGCGGCATAGAAGGAGGCACGTGCACCTATCCTGTTGACGTGAGAGACTCCCAGAGCCTCTGAAGGATCCATCTGTGCTTGGCTGGTTGTCTGGTTGTCCACATCTAGAAATGAGGCCACGAGAAGCACTCAGGTTAGTCAGAGCATCCCTGCATTTTGGTTTCTGGGGCAGATATCTCCTAAAAGGACAGTGTTACTGGCTAATAGACTTCTAAACCATTAGTAGGAGTTCTCCTCCATGAGCTGCTGAGGAGACTGTCAAAGGAAGAGCATGAGTGGGTCCTGGCCTTCGGAGAAAGCTGAGAAGGAGTTATTGGCAATTGCTGCTCAGTCTGGTAAAGCCCCAGAGAGGTGAGATCCCGCTGGCTGTGCTCCGGTGCTGGACACACCGGTGTTATCCCAGGTTTCTGTTTGGAGCAGCACTGGGCCAGGCACGCACCTTTGCCAGGTGATGCGGGCACCTCGTAGCGTCTGTTGTGCCGGGCAAACTCGGGGCTGTTTGGGTTGGAGAGGGCAGGAGAGGGATGTACAGGCCTCACCGGCAGAGCTGAAGGATGCTCTTCCCTGGGTGTGAATGGGCAGCGAGCGTGGAGCCTGGTGGCATGTATTTGCTACACATGTGGTGGGACTGGGTCAGGTGTCTCCTTCAGATCCCTGCAGGTCCCCTTTCCCCTGGAGTACCGCTCCTCTCACCCTCTTTCTCAGGGAGTCCCAGATGTGTCTGTGCTGTAGTTCAGCAAGCTCGCCCTTTCTGCTACTTTGGCCCATCTGTGTCTCATTCTGTGTGTGTTTCTGGTTTGAGGAGCTCTTACTCAAAGTACAGACTGGATGAAAAGGAATTTTTTAGTGGGGAAGGACAGATGGCAGCACACGAAAAATATGGAGACAATGTCAAGCAGTGTGAGAGACTGGTCTCAGCAGAGCTGCAGCACTGAGTTCTTGCTTTGCAGAGGTTTTTAGGACCTACTCCAAAGCAGTCAGCAGAGGGGAGAAGGGCACGGAGCAAACTGCCTGGAAACGCGGTGCGTGGTGCCTGTGCACGTCCCTCCCTGCGCGCGCAACGTGGGCACCCGCAGCACCTGGGAGCCTGTTCCGACACTGCATTGCAGCTGAGCCGTGTGGCAGGGAGCTGAGCACCGGAACCTGCCTTCAGATGGAAAGCTGAAGTGTGAGGAGAAATCAGCCGAGGTTGCTGAGGCTGTTTTGGTTACAAGAAGCTACACGGAGGCAGTTTCCAACAGCAGCCGGCTGCCCGACGGAGCAGGCAGGAGCGGTGCAGGTGCTCTGCCGTGGCCAGAAGTGCTGAGCTCACTGTGGCGGTCCAAGCAAGGGGTTCTGGCCAGCTTTGCACCAGGGGCCGGGCTAGGTGGCTTGGAGATGGTGCTAAAGCAACACGTGGGAGAACCAGCGCGTGATGTTGGGGAGGAGGTTAGAGGAGAAGGCTCTGCCTGTCTCTGCGGGGCCTCAGTGCGGGGCTCTCCAGCTTGCTGAGGTCCACGAGCCTCCCTTGGGGTTTGCTGCCATCGATGCGGGAGAGCAGAGGCTGCACCGGTGTCTCTGGCACGGAGGAGGCCAAGCAGGAGGAGCTGAGCTGGTCTCGGTGTGGGGATGTGAACTTAAGCACTGGACTCGTACATGGGGGAAGA
>NW_009716022.1:0-2189 GCF_000703405.1 Apaloderma vittatum | reverse complement strand
CGAGGGGGGGGGGGCAGCTCCAGATTTGTAGGTGACTCCACGGCAGGAGCCCACGCGGGGCCTTGCCGAGTCCTCGCAGGCGGCGGATGAAAGTCTTGACAATGCCGGGTTTTCGGCAAATCCTAAAAAGCGGTGGCTCCGGGATCCAGGGCGGCTGCCCCAGTTCACCCCAGTGTGGAGCTCAGCGCCCCCCTAGGACGCACTGGCTGGGGGGTCTGGGCGGGAACGAGGGGAGCTCCACGTCAAGGGGGGGCCAGCGGGAATTTGGCACCGGAGCGACGAGCAGAACGACATTTCTAGGAGAAAACCAAAAAGTTGAGAGCACAGACACAGCTGGACTGGTTAAATTACAGCACAGCCCTGATTTTCTCTTTATTATCAAGATTTATATTGATTTATTCACTCTTTCTGCTTGCCTCGACTTTGATTTTCCTGCTTTGCAAGCACAAAGCACCTTCTGAAGAGCTTTTTGATTTCCCCACCGCCCCAGCTCTGCTGGAACTTCCCCGGCTCAGTGGAGTTTGTGAAGAAACCGGCAACGGGAAGCGAGAAAAAAACCCCGACGTCGAAAGAGGAAGAAACACTTCAGAGCCAGTCGCAGAAACGCTCACCTGCTCAGCTCGGGGAATTTTAACTTTTGTCGACGCGGCTGCGCAGGAGTTGCCTTGAAATCGCTCCTGATGGAAAAAGAAAGACGAGAGGTTTGTGACTTTTCCCGAAGGCTCCTCATCCCGTGGGGTTTTTTTGCCGAATCCCCTCTCCCCAAAACCCCAAAAGGTGGCACAAACCTCTTGATGGCACCGCAGAACCTTGGAGGGGTTTTGTTTTCCCCCCTGATTTCAAGACCTGGAGGAAAAACCCCAACGAGGCCGCAGGTTCTGCTGCTGGACGAAGTGAATTATCGGCCTCGCCGTGGGGGAATATTGATAAAATCCTCCCCGGGGGCAGTTTTCAAGCAGCGGTTTTGAAATAAGTGAAGCTGCCGCCCCACGACAAAACCCTTTGCTGTTATTTGAAGGGATCATTGGGTCCCCAGCGAAATCCCGGGCAACACAGAGGTCAAGGCCGAGGTGCCGCCGGCTCCGAGCCACAAATTAACAGGTTAAGAGAGCGCCACAGAGCGACCGAGCTCCGAGGCAAAGCTTCGCTCCCGAAGAAAATGCCGCCGCCGCCTTCGAAATCCGGGGTTTTTTCCTCTTGAGAAAACCCTCGTCTGGCAGCCGGAGATCTTGTGTGTGAATCTTCAAAATCTCTTTTCTGGCCTGGAAACAAAATGGTCACAGCTCAGTTTGTCTTAACCCCAAAACAAACAGCAAAGCCCCGCTTGGTTCCACCCAAACGTTTTTCTTGCCAGCTCAGCTTTTGAGCATTTGAAAGCTCAGGTGATAATCTCTCGGCTTTTCAAGCAGGAAATTTAATTCTCGACGTGGTTAAACCCCTCCTGGGAGCCGGTGGCAAAGGAAATGGCGCTTCCAGCCTCCACGGAACATCCCCGCAGGAATAAAAACGCTGTAAAACCGACTCGGGGGCACAAAGAGAAAGTTTTCAGGCAAGAAAACGGTCTCGACTTGAGGGAAAACTCACCGGGAGCCTCGCTCGTTCCTCCCGCTCGCATCTCAGGTCGCCGCAATTCCCACCGAGAGCGCTAATTACAGCTCGAGCCTCTGCTCCTTCCTTAACGCGGGCGCTGATTAACAAGGGCAGAGTTCCAGGATTCTCGAGCCATTTCTCCTAAAAGATACAAAAACCCAACAAACTGAACCCGGAGAGAAATGTTATTCCGGCCGTGGATTCAGAAGGCCCCCCTCCAAGTTTTTATTTTTATTTTTCCTTCTCTGTTTCCAAAAGTTACAGCCCCGGGGGGTAATATTTGTTAATTATCAAAGCCGCCCCGTCACCTCAGCAACGTTTCCCGTTGCGCCAAGAGGGATTTCATGTCAAAAATGACCTCAAGGCCTTCCTCCCGCCTGGAAACCTGGTGGTTTATTGAAAATAAATTCTAAAAAACCCCACGATTTTGGAGACTCTGGCTACAGGTGCTGGGACTTGGAGGTGTGAGGAGACGCTCGTGAGGAGGAGGGGGGAGGAGGGTGGAGAAAGGTGGAGGAGGATGAAGGAGGAGAATGGAGGATGGAGGAGGAGGATGGAGGATGATGAAGGATGGAGGACAAGGATGAAGGATGATGAAG
>NW_009716021.1:3426-4408 GCF_000703405.1 Apaloderma vittatum | reverse complement strand
TGCAGAGGAGGGGACATTCCTCCTCCCTGGGGAGCAGTGGGGTGGGCGGGTGCTGCTTTCCTATCGCCAGCCAGGTTGCAATCCTGGGGTGCAAAATCACGGTGTGTGGGTGAGGCATGAGTCCCTGCCATGCTGGAGGGGTCGTCTGGGATGGCACGTGAGAGTCACATGCAACACGGCACACGGGCACGCTGCTCCCAGTAACACCAGCATCATGCTGCGGGCACCAGCTCCAGCCACCTAGAGATGCGTGTTTGGGGATGATGAGTAGAAAATACCATTTCAACAAGGTCACAGGGTCGGCGGCATGCGAACACAAATTCCAATTCCTTCAAAATCCCTGGGGTGCTTGGTGTGGGGCTGCGTGGTAACAGCCAGTTCCCGTTAGGCCTGGGGCGTACCTGGCTGTCGATAGTGAATTAACATCGCTAGTGAATTAACATCGCTGAGGCTTAACGAAGTGGTAGTTGGGGCTTTGCATGTGCTATTTTAGGAAGGCAGGATGAGGGAGAAGGCAAACGAGGCAATCTCTGCTCCTGTCAGTGCGTAGTCGTGCCCTCAGCCGCGAGGCTCTGAGTGCTGGGGTGAAGGAGCTGCCACCCTGCAAGCACCGACATTTCCCACTGTGCTTCTGCTGGATGGTGCAGCAGCAGCCCAGTGCTGCTCTCTCCCCTGCTCCACTAGGTGTTTTTGCCAAAACTCTGGGGTCTTCACGAGGACATGTTGCTCAGGGCTCCTCCCTGGGGTACTCCCTGCCCGTTTAATCGCCCCGTGCAGAGAGCAAGGTACTGCCAGCGTCACTGAGGGAAATGCCATCCCTTGCGGCTGCTCTCAGCTGACAGTTCATCCTTTCTCTCCCTCACCCTGCACGGCCCCAGTATTATTTTCCAAATGAGTAAATGGCAGAGACACTCCAGAGACCAATCGATATTTAACAGCCTGCTTCTGTTCCCTTTTTAAACCCTGTTTCCGAGCAGCAGCG
>NW_009716021.1:0-3401 GCF_000703405.1 Apaloderma vittatum | reverse complement strand
GGGGGGGAGCTGTGCCAGGGTCTCCGCCTGGCACGTCAGCCCCTGCCGGCACAGCTGCTTGTGAGGGGAGGAGGGGGCTGTGAAATGGGCTGCCCTGCTTTGTGTTAACACATTTCCGCTCCCTCCTCCCAGCTGGGCTCTCTGGACCTCCAACAGCTGCCCGGCAGAGCCCTGCGATGCTGCACTGGGGCTGGTTCTCTCCTGCAAAGCGCTCGCCCTCTTGGCGATGCTTGAGCAGAGGCGAAGGCAGAGGGACTGTGGGTTCCTGCTCTCGGTGCTGGCTCTCAGGCTCCCTTTGCTGCCGGGAGCAGTACAAACCCTGCTTTTATGGCAGGCTCTGCCCCATGAGGCCACTGTCACCTCCTCACTCGTGGGCAGCCAGAGCACAAAGCCTGCCGCCTGTCTGGGTCGTGGTCACGGGATTGCCTTGAGGAAACCTAGAGGGATTAGCACCAGCCCCTCTTTTAGCTCAGCTGAAGGGCCCACGTTGCTGCTCCAGAGGTGCAGCGACAGCCCTTGGGGACCTCTGAGTGTGCTTCGCAGGTGGGATGGCTCAAACAGCCCATCGTGTCCCCAGAAGTCCCTGGAGCAGGCTCCTGGACTGCTTCCCCTTGCTCCTCTGGGCCAGGAGCAGTTGCACTGCTGGGGGGGATTGGCAGGGGCTCCGGGGGACATGGCCAATTCCTGGTGCCCGGTGATGGGAGGTTTCAGTGCACACCCTCTCCTGGGGGTGGTGGCTGTGCCCTGCTGGGGCACAGGGCTCTGAGAGTGGCTGGGCTTTTCTCCCCCGCACAGCTCCGGCAGCTGGAGATGCAGCTGGAACAGGAGTACGAGGAGAAGCAGATGGTGCTGCACGAGAAGCAGGACCTGGAAGGGCTCATCGGCACACTGTGCGAGCAGGTGAGAACACGGTGCCCGTCCTGGGGCCAGGCTGGCGGGGAAAAATGTGCTCCCCTCCCCTTGCTGCTGCCTCGCTGGCTGTGCCCAGGCTCAAAACGCTGCCTGGACAGTAAAAGGGAGTGTGAACGCACACGTGTGAGCAGATGAGGTGACAGCTTGTGTGTTCATACATGTGCAGCGGGCTGTGATGCTCCCCATCCCTCGCCTCCTCCAGACACTGCCCGTCAGAGCCGTGGCGGGCACGGGGTGCCAGGAGGGTTTTGGAAGTATGGGCATCATGTAGGAGACAGCCCGTCCCAGCAGGCACCCACGGAAGGGAGCTGTTTGCTTTTGTACAAGGGAAACATCTAAGCAGGGGGAGGCATCTGCTTTTTTGCTGGTATTTTCCTGAGTCAATCTAACGAGGACTAATGCTGGAGCGGCTCCAACTGCCCAGAAAAGCATTTCGACAGATTCTGCTCTTTGCAGAGGAATTCTATCGCCGACGCATTCGTCGAACAAATCCTTTTTCGCTCTCTAATGTGTCCGTGGCAGTGATTGAAGGGCACGTAATGGGAAAAGCACACACAGCTGCTCCCTGTTAGATGAGAAGACGAGGGGCTGAACGCAGCCTCATTGAGCAGCATCTATCGGCTTGGGCATCACTGGCAGCTCTCAGGTTAAGGAGAGGAGGAGCCGATTGTCTGGAGCTGCAGGAATTAAACAGCGAATCCTCCAGCCGTTGGCACAAGCCAGTTGGATTTCACCATTTCTCCAGCCCTGGCAACTGCATGTATCCATTAAATGGGATGAATCCGGGAGCTTTGTGACACTGAAGTGGTGGCCATGTTTCAAGTGGGCACAAAACGGTCTGACGAGTCTTATCTGTAACATCCCCCGGCTCCCGGTTTGTAAAATGTTTTGGGAACTGTCGGAGTAAATCTCACCGTATGAAAGCACGGTATTATTATAACTGCATATCAGCCCAACATGTCCCTCTTGTTCGGCGGAGGAGAACCGAGATGATGAGGAGGTGACAGAAGCCGCATGGAGCGAAACTGGGGATGCTCTCGAGGAAAGAAGCCGCCTCCTTCCCAGACAGCCCCTGAGGGGCAGGAAGGGGAGATGGCACAGGGTATATGAATATTTCTGTAGTGTATGAGAGATACAGCCTTAAAAGCAGCTGTGAAATGAAATCCTGACTTTGTCACTTAAAAATCACCAGGCTGGGAGGTGGCAGTGGCTGCTCTACCTGCTGCTTCCAGCCATGGTACAAACTCGTCCTCTGCAGCAGCGTCCGAGGGATGGGAGGATGACAGCAAATCCGCTCCCCTGCTGTGGTGGTGTAAATGCAACCCGATTTACAGTGGGCAGGGTGCTTCAGAGCAGTATATTAAAAAAGGAAAAAAAAAAAAAGAAGCCAACCCAGAAAACTAATTAAGGAAATGGAGATGGCAACGATTTCTGGTTCCAGCAAAGGCCAGCCAGCTCTGAACCAGGTTACGAGGTCAAATCTGCACAATTAATTTTAGCCAGTGACCAGAGGATAGGAGGGCGAGTTTGGAAGAAGAAGAGCTGTGGAAAACAGACTGGATGAAAATGCTCTTACACTTCAGTTAGTCTGAAATCAAGCACTGGAACCACGGCTGTTTACTTGATGTTTTTCTAATTCTTTTATCCTCGTAACCATGGTTGCTGTCAGCCTGAGGGTGGTTTTTTTAAGGTGCTTCCTCCTTCCTTTCTTTAAAAGGCTTCAGCACAGTGAGGTGACACCACAGTGCCCAGAGACAAGCCTCCCAAACCCCACAGCAGTGATCTTCCACCAGTGACGGGCACTCCAGATGCTTTGTGTTAGAGATATGTAAATAACTCCTAATGAAGCTTTCCTCATCAGTGTTTTCCATTTATTTTCCCTTTCTCCTCTGGGCTGACTTTCTCCTGCCCTTGTCACTCTTTTCCCCAAAGGGGCAGAACAGATATTTTTGTTTGTTTTTTCCCTTCATGCAATGACTTTTGCATTTTCTGTGCCAGCTCTCGGATATGCTGGACCCACATCTTCTGGGTCAGCCCCTCTCTGCCTCTGCCCCTTGGCTGGGATGGTTTCCTGGGGGGATGACAGTGCCAGCTGGCTCTAGGGACCACAGTGCCCACCTGTGCCCGTGGGTTGTGTGGCCGGGCTGTCCCTCTGGCCCCTGGGATGGCTCCTTTGATGGGCACGTGGCTGATGGAAGCCAGAGGTGGGCTGATGTTTTCGGAAGAACAACTTTCTGCTGGGGAAAAAATGTGGTGTTTTGGTGGAATCTGCTAGATTTCATGTTCACGTAGTTTATTTTCTCCCTTTTATTTAACTATTGCGTTATTTTTATTTGATAACAAGGGGAGATCGTAACATTTATATATAGCCATCTAATACCTTCTTGTATCACGACTTCAGCATTACCAGAAGTAATTCCCTGTTCCCAGATTGTGCGGGAAATGCCTTGGGGTGGGACAGAAAGCTCTGGCGAAGGTATTTTTTTTGC
>NW_009716020.1:0-1961 GCF_000703405.1 Apaloderma vittatum | reverse complement strand
TGGGGTCTGCAAATACTAAAGATTCTCAGCGTTATCTCTGTTCTAGCGCTCTCTGACGACAATAATCCATCATGATTCTCCTTTTCCCGCGATAAAATCGCCGGCATCGCGGCCGCCGGCGCGCTGGTTGCGGCTTTCCCATTCTACCCGCTCGCAATTTGTGCTTTTATTCTGATTTATAAAGTCTCCAGCGTTGGATTTTATATCGAGGAACCAAAAAAATTAACGTTTCCTACGAGGATCTCGGCCGTTCGCTTGGGAATGGTCTAAAATGAGCCCGCGGATCCTCATCAAGGCCAATTAACTAATTGCTCCGAGAGGAAAACGTTTCTTCGCGAAAGCGAATCGTGAGGAAGCGCCAGCGCTGCCAGAATTAGGGTTGAAACTGTGGGGTTTGAGGGAAAAACCATAGAATAAACTGATTTTATTGCGGTTAACGCTGGCAAAGATCGAACGAGAAGAGGAGACGTAAAATAAATCAACTTTTCTCATCCCAGAGCTGATTTTTTCAGCTTTAAAAGCCGCGATGCCGGAAAGAAAGGAAAGAGAAGGAGGTTTAAAAGTGCCGGTTTCCGAGCGGAGGGAGGGTACGAGCAGGAAAACAGCTTGAGCAGACCCTGGAGAGAAACAAGGTTTGGGGGTTTTTTGGGTTTTTTTAGCACGTACCTTGCCAACTCGTCGCGTTCGTCCCGTAAGTACCTGGAGGGGGCGGGAAGGAAAGAGAATTTCAGCACTAAAGTTGTAAATTCAGAGTCTAAATCTATAAAATTTAGTTTAACTGGTGGTAAGAACGAAGCCTGGACTTCCAAAAGCTCATTATAAAACCCAAACGCATCATATCTCTATTTTTTAACCCATTTTTGGGAGCGTTTTCAACCACTTGCCCTCAAAAAAGCATTTAAATGGTTCCAGAAAACCAGCTCAAGAAGCGGTAAAACCGCGGCAAAACCAAGCCCAGTGGTTAAAACCCAGTTCCTCCAGCACGCGACGCCAAGAACGCGGCTAAAAAGGAGCCCAAAAATCAGTTTTCTTCTAGAAAACGGGAGCTCTTTTCCAAGAACTCACCTTGAGCGGTGGCGGCCCCCGTGTTCCAGGTGCCGTAACCTGCAAGAATTAAAAAAGATCGGAGCCGTTAGAAAAATCAGCAGCCTGGGCCTTGCTCCTTCCCTTCATTAACTCCAAAAATCCATCAAGGCTTGAATTCACGCCCCAAAACGCCAAATTCAGGTAAATAAGCTCCACACCCAAAGCCTTGAACTCGATTAAATCCCAGAAACCACAGATGGAAACCTGATTTTTTCAATTTTTTTATTTTGACGGGAAAAGCAGGTGCCAGTTTTGTCAAATTTTTCCTTTTTTTTTTGGGATCGGCCCCCAAATTGTCCAAGTTGTTTTTTTAGAGATTCTGCAAAACCTGAATTTTGTTTCGGGGAGGAGGCGGAATAACTCATCATCACCTTCTCTTGGGAAAATAAATTCGATTTAAAGCGCAAAGCAGGGAAAAAAAACAATCCAGAAAGGTCGAAGCGATGTGGAGAAATTTCCTTCTTTGGGTTTCAACTGAAAATAAAAAGCCCAGGGGGAAATCCCTTCCGAAAAGTCCGAGGTTCTCCCGCTGATTTCAACGCTTCAGGAGGATTAAAGTTTGTCTTCTGGAAAATATTTCGATTAAATCTGCGGATCCGCAAGGCTGCCCTCCGAAAAAAACCCCCGTGCGATTCTCAGAATACGAAATAACGGGGCGACTAAACGCGAGATTTATTGATAAAACCTTAAAACATGGAAGAATTTGGTCATTTTTCTACCACGTAGCGGTAAAAATCCGCCCCAAACCTTCGCCAAAGGCGCTCCGGGGTTTTAATTAAGAGTTCTAATAGGTGAAAGGAAGATTCCAGCTCGTTAAATTCGAAAATTTTGCCTTTTCAACTCTTTTCCCTTTTTCCCTTTTCTTATTTTTCCCT
>NW_009716019.1:0-490 GCF_000703405.1 Apaloderma vittatum | reverse complement strand
AAGTACATCTCTCAGAGATTCTCTGGTGAGGGGGATGAAGAAGAGAAGAATGTGCTGCAGAGCAGGACCATGCCTGCTGCCTTCTCCCAGGGTGGCTGTGGGGGTGTGCAAAGGGGGGTGTGCAGGCAGGGGTGCCCAGGGCTGCTTGATAGATGTCCCTGCACAGTGCCAGTGGCTGTGTGCTGGGGCAGGGATTCTGCTGCCTACCAGGGTCATCACTCAGCCTGCCCGAGGAGCTCCCCATGGCACTGGGGGAGAAAATATGGAGGAGAAGAAGGGACCCTGGCAGGGCAGAAAGGATGTTTCTGCTGTTGAGAAGCTGTTGTGTTACACAGGGATGCTTAGAACTCCATAAAACCCCCAAATCAAATGCAGGGATTCCCTTTGAAGGAGAACATCAAAGCAGCTTTGACCTGACAGGGAAGGAATCTGTGCTTTCTCGTTATCACTCTTTTTTGTTCTGGATGGGGAGGGCAAAATAGGAATTTAT
>NW_009716018.1:530-897 GCF_000703405.1 Apaloderma vittatum | reverse complement strand
AAGTCCCACACATCCTCCAGCTCTCCTGCTCCCATTCCTACCTAAGGAAAACTGGGCTTCTTGTGGTTGGTGTCTGGCTTGGATTTGGTTGTTTCATTTTCATTGTGGTGTCCTATGTGCAGATCATCAGGGCCGTGCTGAGGATTCCCTCGGAGCAGGGACAGCACAAAGCCTTCTCCACGTGCCTCCCTCACCTGGCCGTAGTCTCCTTGTTTCTCAGCACTGGCATGTTTGCCAACCTGAAGCCCCCCTCCATGTCTTCCCCATCCCTGGTTCTGGTGGTGTCAGTTCTGTACTCGGTGGTGCCTCCAGCAGTGAACCCTCTCATCTACAGCCTGAGGAACCAGGAGCTCAAGGATGCCCTCAG
>NW_009716018.1:0-213 GCF_000703405.1 Apaloderma vittatum | reverse complement strand
TTTCAAGATCTTTGTCAACTTGCAGGTCAGTGCCTGTGTGCACAGGTGAAGGGGAAGAGAGTCCCAGCACAGCAGCTCAGCCAGAGAGCAGCAGCACTGGGTGTCTCCAGAGCTTCTCTTTCCACTCCCACCCTCTTCCCCTGACCCCCTGTGCTGGGGTGAGGCCTGAGGGCTCTGGCACATTGGTCCCTGCCCTGTGGTGTGGCTGTGCTG
>NW_009716017.1:26484-26844 GCF_000703405.1 Apaloderma vittatum | reverse complement strand
GGCATTTAGACCTCAGCCCCCTCGGGAAGAGTTGGAGCTGGGGGTGGGAGGCGGAGGTGAGCCCCACCCGTGGAATTTGGCTCTGAGGAGACTGGGTTTGCTGAAGACAGCTTTTGGTGCAGAGCCTCCTCTTAAATCTGAGGATAAAAGCAGTTGGCAGTGGTGGGTGTGGGTTTGACAATGGTTTAGGGGCTCTTCGGTGCTTGACTCCCATCCTTATCTTCCTGCCGTTTCCAGAGGTGTTCCACTTTCTCCCCAGCTGTTATTTATTTGCCCTAAACCTGCCCCAAAAAGCAGAGAAGGTAAAATCCTTGGGCTGGCAAGGCAGACCTGTTTGCAGTACGTGGGGGGGAATCATCG
>NW_009716017.1:25771-26351 GCF_000703405.1 Apaloderma vittatum | reverse complement strand
ACGGATCTTCAGCCGAACAGAACCACTGCACCCAGTTGTCCCAGTAACACCCAGTTTGGGGCCAGGTGGGCAAGGCCTCTGCGAGATCAAAATAAAAGCAAGCTGGTGGTGTTCGTTGCTGTTAATATCGTTAGCTGGCAGGTGGCAGGGCTGCAAACAGCCCCCAGATTTGCTCCAGGCATGGTTCTGGTGGTGCCTTGGCAGGGTGGGTGCGTGGGACAGGAGGTGGGGAAGGGTCTTCTGGCACAGAAGGATCAGAGTGGAAGCACCTTCCTTCTTGTCCCACCTCTGGTCTTGCCTTGAGCTTTTTTTTTAAATGCAAATTTTAATAGAAGTGCAAGTCTCCGGGTGAGGCTGTTCTCCACATGGAACCCCAGGGAGCCTTGGTGGGAGCTGTGCCCAGGACCACCCCCATGCCCCCCTCCCCCTTCCAGGTAGGAAAGGGAGAGACTTGGCATCGTGTGGGTGAAATGCCCAACCTGCAGGTCCCCTGGGAAGGGTTTAGCCCTGATCTGGGGATGCACAACCGTCCTGTCTGCCTGCAAGTCTGCTCCCTGCACTGGGGGACACCAGCTGCTCT
>NW_009716017.1:25067-25724 GCF_000703405.1 Apaloderma vittatum | reverse complement strand
CAACGTAGGCAAGTCCTTCCCCACTGTTCTTCTGCCAGGGAAATCTGGATTTTGGGTTTGTCGTGTTTGGTTTTTTACTCTGTCCAGCAGTCGACCAGCACTGCTGTGCTGCCTGCAGCATCGCTGGAGCAGCCTTCCCAGTCCTCAGTGGGGATGAAGGGGGCTGCACACCGGTGACACTCGGTGAGGACAGGGCTGGAGTGGGCGGATGCCGGAAAGCCGGAGGTTTTTATAGCAGCCGACCTGTTTTATTGGCTCGGTGGCTTCATCACAGAAGCTGCCACGGGTGACAGCAGCGGGTGGCATCCTCCGGCTCCTGGCTCTGGACTGTCTCGTATTGCCAACTGTCGGTAAATCCCGAGCCGATGTGTTTGCTGAGCAGCTGCTCCTAGGATGAAAACGCTGTCGGGCTGTCAGGCGCCTGAGAGCTGCTCCGATTTTACTGCAAATATCCTCTACAAAGTAAAATTGATGGATCCCAATCTAATATTCTGAAAGGGAACTTAATGGCCATCAGACTGTTTCTTCCCAGCTCCGAGTGCAGAGCTGAGCCATTCCGCCTGAGGTTTAGAGGCATGAGGAGAAAGGAGGAGAGCTTGCCAGATGGGTGGAGGGTGGCGGGGGGTGGCTGCTGGGGGGCTGGGAGGCAGAGCAGAG
>NW_009716017.1:5746-25033 GCF_000703405.1 Apaloderma vittatum | reverse complement strand
AGCTCCTGCCTGCAGGGGCAGGGCTGTGGTGACCTGAGGAATAAGGGGGATCTGAAACAGCTAAACCTTGGGGGATCAGAACCCGTGTGGACGCAGTCCTGGCTCTGCTCTCGATGGCATCCTCCCTGTGACTCTTGAGCCTGTGGACCTTTTTGGGGACAGGAGTGGGTCCTGGACCTGCTGCCCAGCATCGCCCTGAGGTCCCTTTGACTGCACTGTTGAGACAAGCAGACCGACTCCTTGGGCAGGGTTTTGGATCTGTCTGTGCCAGGAGAGCCAGCACGAGCTCCCTGTCCTGGGATGTCAGTTAGTCTCTTCCAGGCTCTGCTGTGGCTCCAGGAGCTGCTTCCCCCATGCCCTTAGGTGGTTTCCATTTAACTGCCTTGAAAGCAGCATCAAGCATGTCTTTTGCTCGCTCTGACCTGTCTCTGCTTGTTGATCAGGCCAGTTCTTGTTTGTCCTTCCCCAACTATAACCGAAATGTGCTCCTGCCTCAAGAATTTGCTGGTTTTGAGTTTAACAGGGCTCTCACCTCCCCTTCTCTCTACAGCATGGGGAGTGATGGCCTCTTGAGCCCTTATTTGTTTTGCTCTTCCTATCCTGGCAGGGCTCAGTGCCTGCTGGGTCTCCACGAACCAGGCATCAAGGCAGAACCTCCTTTGGGGAGGATTTTTGTACTCTAAAATGCTGTATTTGGAAATGCACTTTGCTGCTGGAATTGCCCAGTTAATGTAAGTGTTTAAGAGCAGGAGGAGTTTGAGCAGAGATCACTGTGCCCGTGAGAGAGCGCTTGCTTGAGCCTGTGGAAAGGAATAGACAACTGGGAGCTCCAAAACAGGCAGGGCATGATTTACTGCATTTCCCTTCCAGCCTTGTTTGGGCTCTGTAGCACCAAATGCCCCTGCCCTGCCTTAGCGGGCTGTAGAGCAAAAGCAAGCCCTGTTCTCCTCCCGCATCCCAGGGATGTCACAACCTCACACGTGGGATCTCTGGGAGAAGGGATGGATGCTGTTGGTCTGCCTGGTGGTGTCTGTCCCCGAGGTGTTTGGCCAGTCTTGCTTTTCGACAGAAGATGCTGTGATGTGGGTGCAACAAGTCTGCTGCAGCTTCATCAGCTTTTCTGTGCCTCTGGGTGGGGTTTGAGTTCAGCCACAGAAGTGAGCACATCTCTCTGGGGATCCCTGAAGACACAAGCTCCGAGCGTGTCAGTTCCTCCATGCATTTAGATTAAAATAAAGAAATCCAAGGGGCTCATAAATCAGAAAGCGATAGGCCAAGAATAAATGGATAAACACCCTTGGCGGTGAAGCAGAGTGTGGCTTTGCCGTCCCTCCTTGTTGTCCATGTTTTTGCTGGGATGTCAAGCTCTTGGGTAGCTCAGGGAGGGGGAAGGCTCTGCTAATGGGGTCTGAGATCTTGGGGTGGTGCCAGCTCTGGAGTTAAGGTGAAAAATCAGTGTGAAGCCCTCTTGGTGGGAATCTGTGGAGCCCACTGCCTTCGAGAGCTGTGTCTGTTGAGCTGGTGGGCACCTGGGAGGGATGAGGAGCCAGTGTGGGTCAGGCAGGGCCAAAGGCTGCAGGTTTTTGGTGCTTTCTGCAAAGCGTGGAGGTGACAGAGCTGTTGGCAGAGTTGCTTAAGGAGACGAGCTTGCTGAACGTGTGATGCTTGGGTAAGTGGGTCATGGACCCATCTCCCACCTCCTGGCAGGGACTGTGGGAAGATACAGAGGCAAGATGTAAAGGTGCTGTCTCGAGGCTGGGACAGACCTGCCAGCACATTGTTTTGGATCATGCAGGGCTGCAGATTCTTAAGGCCAGATGGGGCTGCCCCAAAGAGCCGTTTTCCTTTGCTGCGATGAGTCACTTTCTATCATTTATGTTGCTGTGGTGTTTAGAGACTTTGCTGCCGGACAGGGTAGGAGCAGGAAGGAGATGGTCTGCCCTGGACATCTAGAAGAACAGGGAGACCTACAGCCCACATGGCAAGAATGCAGAGCCCAGGGGCCAGGGAACCCGCCCCTCACCCCCCGCAGCCCCATTGCTCCACCTCCTGCCTGCCCTGTCCTTGTCACCTCGTTCGTTTGTGCCCTGGCCCGTTCCTACCCCTGCGACATCTCTCCTGGCGCTGGTCACCCCTTCTCCATCGGTTGCCCGGGCTTTTGCTCCTGGTTGTGGGGCGTAACATCCTCCAGCTCTGCTTGCTCTAGAGACCTTGGCCAGCTGGCTCCCATCCCTCCCCGATGCTTGGGGGGCAGCCCCACAGAGCTGTGCCGTGTGGGAAAGGCTCCTCAGCTCAGGAGACGCTGGTTAATGCAGGGAGGAATTCACAGGACCCTTCGCTGGCGCAGACGGTCTGCATTGCAGATTGGGGAGTTTGTCTTTAATTGTATCAGGCATGTGTGCTAACGAAGGGATTAAGGCCTGGAAGGGTGAGCAATGCAGGCCAACTTTTGCTCGCTTCTTTCAAGGTCTTGTGTTTCGTAATATTCTCCGTCGCTCCTCTCCTTTCCTTGTCCTCTGACTTGAGCAACCTCTGGGTTTTTCCCTCCCTGGAATCCAGTGATGCTGATCCACGTGCTGGACATGGACCACTTGCCCCAGACCTCCTGCCCCACCAGCTGGCCAAGCCTTGCCCGTTGACAGGGGACACTTGGTGTGGATCTGGGCACCTCATTGCTGAGGCGATGGGGTACCACCTCGCCGTGGGTCAGAGCAAGGATGATCCACCTACAGACAAATAATCTCTTAGAGGAATAACACGACCTAAAGGGTAAAGCAGGGGAGGATGGAGGCTGCTTGGGTTGTCTTACCTCATCTTCCCAGCTTCTAGCCTGGCAGTACTGGACATCATGCCCTGCTCTGCTCCTGCTCTTTGCAGTGTTGCTGTGGATGCCTCCTCCCTGGAAGTGTTCAAGGCCAGGTTGGACGGGGCTTTGAGCAGCCTGATCTAGTGACAGGTGTTCCTGCCCATGGTGGGGAGGTTGGGATGGGATGATCTTTAAGGTCCTTTCCAGCCCAAACCATTCTATGATTGCAACCCAAACAGTCCTACGATTCTCTGTTCTGCTGTCTTTGCTGGAGGGGGTTGGTGTAAATGGTGGTGGAGCCTCAGGAGCTGGAGGTGGGACAGGTGGGTCAGTGATGGTCCCCAGAGCAGAGCTCAGCTGATCACAGGGGAGAGAACCTCACCCCCATCAGCCAAGGGAATTCTTCATCTTCTCTGGAGGTGCCAAGGTTTGGGACTGAGACCGTGTGTCTCCGTGATTCTCTTTTCCAGTAAGAGCAGCCTTGCCAGAGGACTCGGAGCAGCCACCCTTCCTGGTGTGCCCACACACTTCCAGGAATGAGCGTGGGGATGCGCTTCTCGGCTGTTACACAGCAGGAAAGCAAATCAAGGAGCGATGACAAGCCCTTGGCACCGAGATGGCACAAAGTGTCCTGGCACAAGGGGCCTTGTCCAATTAGCAAGGGGAGGACAGGCAGGACCAGCACTGCCCAGCAGTACCTGGCTCCGTGCCGGAGCCTGACTCCGTGGACACCCAACCAGCCTCAGCCCAAAGCGGTTGGAAGGATGGGACGTGGGTCTCTGCTGAGGACAGTCCTTCTTCTGCAGGGCTGGTGGTTTGTCGGGGCACACGGTCAGCCTCGTCTGTCCCCTCCTTTTGTCCCTGCTCTGCATGCACAGAATTAGGCTGGCACAGAATTAGGCTGGCACAGAGGAAGGGGGAAGTGTTTCAGCAGATTTGGGGTCTCCTCGCAGGTTCGTGGTTGCCCTGGTTCTGTACATCTTGCAGTGGGTATCTTGTGCTACAGACCAGAAGTATTGACCTGCTCCCCGCAGCGCATCCTTGGGGTCTGGTTGGACCCAGGAGGTTCAACAACCTCAGGGAAGCCACCTCGGTCTGCGTAGTAGCTCCCAGTTTGTCTGCATGGCTGGTTTGCTGCTTGCAAGTGCAGCTTGGGTGAGGAAAGCGATTCAGACTGGAGTGATTTCGTGCTGGGAACGGTGGCAGGAGAGAGATTGGGTCTGCACCTTCCCTAAGGGAAGCAGAAATGGGATCCCCCGGCTCTGTGTCTTTTGCTGCTGATGGTAGATAACGTTGCCTGGAGTTAGTAGCAACCTGCTCCAGTCACGGGAACAGCATCGATTTACACGAGCTCGAGACCTGGCCCTGGGATCGATCTGCATTTTTATCAGCCTGTCTCAGCTGCCGGGAGATGTTTTGACCCTGCCGCTGCTGCGGAGCTCTGCTCTGGGCATTGCTGCCGGCAACGAGAGCAACGCTTTGCTGCGTCCGAGGCAAAGCCGAGTCAGCCCTTCTTCCAGCCAGGGCTGTTTGGGATAAAATGAGATAAAATGCTCCTCTGGAGATTGCTGTCTTCTTTCGTGGGCTGTCCCACGTTTCAGCAGACCTGAGAAACACTCTCTGAAACTGGAAAGCCACACAGCAGGGTGGAAGCCTTGGCAGAAATTTTCCTGGTTGCCTGCCCCAGGTGGGTCCCTCCACCACCCTCCTGTGTGTCCCCAGCGGAGAAAGCTGCAGGAATTGGGAGGGTTAAGAAAGGACCAAGAAGGCTGACAGAAAAAGCCGGATTTGATTAGCCAAGAAAGGGAGTGGAACTCCTTCCAACACATAAAGCTGTTATAAAGTGATCAATTGTTCTTTGCGTCTGCTGGGACAGGCTGAGAAGCGATCGGTTTAATTTGAAGCTAATGAGATTTAGGTTAGATATGTGCGAGATGCAGATTGGCGACGAGGGAGCTCTGGGAGAATCCCCTTCAGGCGCATTTTAACCAAGGGAGCGACTGTTCTGAGCATCCTGGGGCTAATTTCAGTGCTGGGGGCCGGTGGGGTTTTGGAGATCCTCACGCTTTCAGGAGTCCAGGATGTTCTTCCTTTAAAACCCTCCCGCAGGTAGCTCTGGGGTAGCTTGTTGTGATTTTCTTGGTGCTGCTGGGAAGGGTGTGGCGGGGGGCAACCCCCCAGATTTTGCATTTTTACAGCCAGCCTGGACCATTCCGAGGAATTCAGCTCCACCATTCACCCAGGCACCCCCACACATGCTGTTGCACATGAGGGGTGGCAGGCAGGACAGCAACCCAGACAAAGAAATAATTTACAGTCCCCTAATTGCAGCAATGGATTTCTCTGGAGCAGTATATTTGCCCACTTGCTAAATAATTCATAGGGGAGCCTGGTAATTAAATGCTAAAGACCTGATTTGCTTAGCGTTGTTGATACTTCTATTACTATTTAAATGCAAGAAACTACCACATCATTTAATTGCTAATTAAAAATAATATGGTTACTTACCATCTTAGAAGAATTAGTCAGCGTTTCTGTGTATTGTTTGCACAGAGCGTAAACGCTCAGACTGGTTTTCGAGGCAGTTATCTTGTAGACTTATCCCTGTATTGGCACTGATGGAAGGCATTATATTAGAATTGCTACAAAAAACATGAAGAAAAATGAAACTTTAAAAAAGTAATTAAGGAGAATGCCCAGCTCTGTTCCTCATCTTCCTCCTTCAGAAGGTCCCCTGGACATGAGCACTTTCTGCTCCTGCACTTGGAAGATCTCTCGCTGCAGATGGCCTTGGATGGCATGTAAAACCCAGCACTGGGATGAAGGTCCTGGAGAGAGCGAGCAGTCTTGAGCATCCAAGAAGTTGCCTTCAAGTTGGGAGTGACAAGGAGGCTCGAGAGGCATTTTCTAATCCCTGAAACCTGAGCTTGATGGGGGGGAAAAGCCTTGGAGGAGGAGGCAGTGAGATGTTCTGAGCAACTTGGTCTAGTTGAAGGTGTCCTTGCTCATGGCATAGACATCTTTAAAGGTCCTTTCCAACCCTCAAACTTTCTAGGATTCTATAACATTGTGCTTTAGGAGGGTGAATTAGGTGTGGGACCCCCAGCCTTATGGAGGACTGTCAGAAAGAAAAACCCAACCCAGGGCTGCTGGACCAGCTGAGGGTCTGGGTGGGATCTGTGGTGCGTTGGTGTTGGCTGCCCAAGGAGTAAAGTCCGTGCAGGTGTACAGGAGCTTGTACATACTCGCTGGGCAAGGGAGGATGGGTGCCTGTGGATTTGGAGAAGGGACTGTGTCTGTGTTTGCGTGCCGTCCCCAAGAAATTCCAACTGGTTCCCAGCTCTTCTGAAGGGAGCTTGAGGGATGTGCTGAGGTCTTACTCCAGTGAACTCATCATTAAATACTTGCGTCAGATACGCCCAATCACAAACATTTACTCAATGCGAGCTGCTTCACATGGTTTACTTGCCCCTCTTGATTCTGGGAGGGGAACAAGCCGTGTTCACGGGGTCCCTGGGACCCTGCGAGTGAAGTCTTTGCGTCCCCTGTCTGAGGTCTTCCATGAACTCTTCTGTGTGCAGACACGGCCCATCTGGGTCTCTGCTACGTTTTAAGAAAAAAAAGAGAACCTTTATCTCTTCCTGGGTGCTGTGTGGGTGACCTGCTAAGGGTGCTTGCCTGTGGGGCATCTTTCCCGCATTTTGGTAGACCCAGTCTGGGCCTAGAGTAGCTTCTCCAGGGCAGAGTGAAGTAGTGGTAATGCTGGAATAGAGCTTGCATTTCCTTAGACCCTTATGGGTGAAAATTTCCCGGCAATATTTTCATTGGCATCCTGATGTTTTGGTTGATGTTTTCCTTGGGAAAATGTGAACTTGGGGAAAAAAAATGCTGTTTTTCTTTTCTAAGCTACGGCATTCTGTTTCCAGTGTTGAGATGACAGCGATCTGCTGTATACAACATTTTATGACAATATTTAATGCTGCAGTGGGGACCGGTTTTGCTCCTGTTAACAATGGGGATGTTTCATTCTGGGAATCCACGTGTGGAAAAGTTTACCTCCCATCAGGGTAATTCCACCGGGGTCTCTGAGGACATCAGCCCTGTCCCCAGATGTTTTGTCCTTACACCTCCTCCCAGATTCAGGGAGTAGTCGGTGGTGTTTCTGAAGACTTTGGTTCTCCAAGTTCTTGGAAATCAGCCCTTTAGCTCTGGCACCCTCTGCCCTTTCCACTGCTCCCTCATTTCACCCTCCAGTGGAGCTTTTCTCCTCACCCGTGTTTTGGTTGACGGGTTCAGCTGACACCTCCCCTACATCACCGAGCAGTTGGCCTTCATGTCCTCAAGGGCATGTGGCTGACTCCTGGCCAGCATGTCCACCAGGACCTCCCTGTCCTCTGTTGTAGATTTTCTCTCCAGTCCTTCCATCCTATAGCTAAATCTTTACTGCCATCCGTCACCGGGGCTGATTGGAAGGATGTTAAACTGGAGAAAAGTTGGTGAAGAAAGTGGCTGATGAGTGAGGATGGGAAATGGAGGCTTTACAGAGAAAGCTTGGGTTGTCAGAGGTGTCTTCATCACAGGGCACTAAAACCTGACTGGAGAAACACCTTGGTTTACCCAGCAAAGGTGTTCCTAAGGCAAGTGGCTGAAAAATGAAGCTAAATAAGCTCAGAATAAGTGCAGGTGCAGGTTTTGATGATATTATTCATTTACCAACAGCACAAGAGGTTTTCAAAGAACAGAGATTTTGCTATGAGGAGGAATTACCTCCAGGCAGGTTAAGCACTTCAGCTTCATGACATTCACTGGGACATAAGCATGTGAGGAAAACAATCTATTGAGTGCTTATTCATGGTCTATTTAAGCTTTGTGTCATATTTCCAGCTGGACACTGACAGTTGGTGCTGGTTTTAAAAAAACCAAACAACATAAACAAAACCCAAAAAAGCCCCCAAACTCCTAAAAGCCAAACATCTTATGTTTCCCTTACCAATCTCATCCATGGGCTGAGCAAACACTAGTTTGGCTCCTGCCCTTGGATCTACTCATCTCCTGAACTCTGCATCTGGTTCCATGTCCCCCTTGTCCTCCTCTGCTCAGAGAAGGACACCTATGGGGACATTTTTATTGGCGTGGTGGGGAAGTGAATTCCCTCGTGCTGCCTTGATCATGCATCCCTCTTGCTCTTGTGTCCAAGGTACTCCCTTGAGATGGAGCCATCTCTCCCTCTCCTCCTCAAACTGCAAGACCCTTGGGGTTGCAGCTTGAAAGAATGACTCCTGTACTGAAAACCCATGTTTTGGGGTTGACAGGGAATGACCTGAGATGGGAATTCCTCTGGAGAGCTCCTGGGAAGTGGATTTGGGCTCTCCTTGTCCCCAGCCTGGGTCCTGAGGAGGGGACACTGCAGCAGTTCCTTACCTGCAGCGTGGCAGCACAGGACTTCCCTGCCAGCACCCTCATTAGGGTGTTTTAATTATTGAGAAACTCGTTCTAATTGTATCTCCTGGTTCAGCCTAATTGTGTCCCCTGGTTCCTGTTCTGCTGAGATTACATCTGCTTCTCATCATCTGCACGCTGGCTCTCCTCCAAGCCGCTCTGCGGCACGTACGCAGCGTGCCTGGGGGGAACTCACCTGGTACCCAGGGAGTGGGACAATCACTGCCCACCTGTCCCGGCCAGCCCAGCACTTCACCCTCTCTGCTCCTTATTCTCTAGTGGGTTTTTTTAGACAGGAGTCGTTACCTCCCTGCTGCTCTTTCACTAGGGTGAGCTCTTCTGGTCTCCTACCACAATGCTTCACATCCCACTGATGTCCTGCACAGCTTTTCCTGCACCCAGCTCTGTTTGAGATAATGTTTTGGACCTGCACGTGCTTTTCCAGGTGTAACACCTTACTCTTATTTCTCCTCTCATCTCATTATCCTGGTCCTTCAGACCCGCTCCTCGATGACCCCATGATCTTTCCAGTGACATCTGAGTCTTCCATGACCTCGTTAATGCCTCTCAAACTTCATCTTCTGGTATTTTTTTTTTCAAGAATAGTTCTTGGTTGGTTGTGTCTGGCCACTGACAGAACGTCAGTGCAGTCATCAGGAACAGACTGTGAGGAACTCCATCAGAAACATCTCTGCACACCAACCCCTCCCTTTGCATCTCCCTCTGACAGCTCATCCTACCGCGTTCGCCATCACCCCCAGCCTGACTACGGATTTCTCACCACGCCAAGCGCTTTGCTGAAACCCCGGTAGATGACATTTAATTGGAATTCCTTTCTATAAACAGTGATCTTATGGAAAATAACCGTCAGCTCGCCTGGCATGGGCATACTCTGTCAGTGCTGCAGCAGTTTATCTTATTTCACATATATGTCTTTTTATTTTTTTTTTGTTGTTCCCAGCTTACTCTAGAAACCTTGAGCGCTGGACTTTATGGAGTCTGCAGTTGCTTCTGTGTCTATTCCTTTCTTCAGCCCAGGATGTATGCCTGCAGAAAGAGGAGAGGAATCCATAACCTATGATTGCATACCCTGCCTCAATGTAGTCATTACCAATCCCAGCTGAAGGTTCCTGACCCTAAGTGCTAGTTTTCCAAGGGAAGCACTGCACAGATTATCTAGTGCTGCTGACTGGAACATGTTGGGTCTCAGACTGATGCTCAGCTTAACCAAGCTCTTCCCACTGGCCCCATGCCTGTCTCTCTGGCATCCTCGTTCTGCTCCCTGGCTGCAACTCAGCTTCCCAGAGCAGTTAAGGTGAAGGCATGAGCCCTTCGCTCTGAAACCCAGCAAAGCCACGGCATCCCCCCCCTGCCGGTGAGGTTTGCCTGGCCGGTGATTTCTAGGTAATCTGAAGCAAAAGAAGGCACCAGCTGCCCTTCTCTTTGTCTCACAGCTTTCCACTGAAGGCCAAACCCTCTGCGTCTGGGAAAAGGAACCACAGCCCACAGAGCATCACAGCTCTCTGGTTCCTGGATGTGCTGGAACCTGTGTTTTCTCCATGGATGAACCCATGGAATTCCACAGGAGTAGACCCGTCACTGTTGGGAGAACTGGAGGGCACTGAGGTTGTTTCTCAGCTCTTTGAGCACGTTGCTCTAGAAATCAAGGCCCTTTTGCATGATGAGACTTTGATAGACACGCTCTGCTGGCACCAGCAATGAAGCTGCACCTCTGGGAGATGCAACCCCTCCAGTGCCTTTATATTAGGACCCTCTCACTCCTGGAATAGATTCCCAGGCAAAACTGGGTTATGATGCAATTAAGACTATGAATCAGTGATTTAAGGGAGGGGGAAAAAAAAAAATAGAGCGTAGGAGGTGGCAGCGATCCCACGCTGAGCTCCGCTCGCTGTTAAGGCGGAGTGTGGAAGCAGTGGTTAGGTCTGAGCACCTTAACTCTGCCCGGGAGCTGGGCTGGGCTGGAGTTGGACATTGAAGACCACCGTGATGAGCAAAACCGCGCCGTAACCTTGTGGTTTGTGTCGATGTGGTTAAGGGATGTTGCGGTTAAGGGACGTTGCGGGTACCATGGCAACCTGCACTGGCCACCAGCTCGCTCTCGGAGTCGGGATGCTGCTGTGGGAGCTGGCAGGCTTAGAGGAGCTTGGAGTGGGAATTGCACCAGCGAAGCGTTGGGAGGGTGGAAGAGGCACCGTGCGTGAGTTGAGCTCCGCCGGAGGTGGCTTCGTCTCCCCCATGATGCGGCTGCACCTCTCATTCGGGCACAGCTGCTCGGTGCTTGAGGATCGATAGTGCTGGACTGGATAAGCCCTGAAGGGATAGGCAAGATGCCGAGCAGGTCGGAAACCGAGAGTGAGTGGTTTGTAGCGTGGAGAATGCCTGGCAATCCACCGGCAATTTCTCCCGTGACATTAGGAGAGGTCATGAGGTCTTCAGGGTGGTGGAAGTGCCTCTGCTGTGCCTGGAGGAAGATGCTGGGGTCTCTGGTTGCATCAGGATACAGACAGAAGGAGGCAGAGGAATGCAAATGCCAAAGCTGAGCAATTAGGATCTCCCTGATTGCTCGCACATCCCCAGCGAGCCAGCCTGGCAGTCAGTCCCCATCTGCGGTCACTGCGCATCTTGATTTCACCAACGAGTTTAATGCGGCTGAGTGTGCCCATCCAGGGTTGGAGCTCCCGTTGCCTGGGGCTGGGTGACCTCCCTGCTCCCCCTTTGGCCCGAGACTTCTTGTTCCCAGTCAGGGCACAGCAGACAAAAGCTTGGCGTCTGCAAAGGTTACTCCCTCTCCTGGGAGAGCTTGCTAATGAGATGGTGAAGGGCTGTTGCTTTTCAGAGCAGATGTTTACTGGGAGCTTTTTTTTTTTTCCAACCAAGGAATTGCTGAAGCTGTTTTACACAGCCCTACTCAAGGACGTAGAGGTTAAAGTCAGAAAGGTTCCCCTTAAACAATCTACCCACTGTTCTCAGCCCCAACAGGATGGAAGTTAGCTGGTTTTGTACAAAAAAGACCTGTTTCTTGTCACTTATGGAGTGTTTCCATGCTTGTGTGTGGGTCCTTGCTGGAGATGCCACCCGCTCCAACCCTGAGCTGATCCCTGCTCTTCTGGGTTCAGCGGAGATGGATGCTGGCACTTTTGGCGAGATGTCACAGCTTGTGGTGCAAAGCCCAGCTAAAAGCATAAGCTTTCTCACCGTGGGCCTCAGAGGTACTGCTATGAAGGCAGTTTCCCTGTGAAGGCAGTTGTTGCCCTGGCCTTGGAGCTGAGATTGCGCATCAGGGAGTTGAGGAGAGCGAAATCCGTTGATGTAGTCTTGGATTAAAGATCCCCAGGGAGCTCTGGCGCTGGGTTATCTTGATGTGGTTGAAGCTGTAGGCATGAAGAGGAACATGAGTGATGCGCAAGACGTGGATAATGCTCGCTTATTCCCCTCTTGAAGTTACATTGAGCTGGTTTTTTGCTGCCTAAGCCCTTCCATCTGCCCTTTCCTCCTTTCATTCCCAAATAACAGACTCTAGAGGCATCTCAGTTCCTTCACGTCAGAGCCAGAATCTGAATTAATAATATGCTAAGAAAATAAAGATAGTTCAACAGACTTTAAATCAAGGAGAACAGCATGTTAAAGAGTTTGAACAAATCACATTACTTTGTGTGCAGTTTTAAGGCTGGCAGAAATAAATCTCCCGGCAATTTATTGATGGTGACAAATTCTTTCAGAAGGAGCCTGCTCAGGGAACGCTTCTCCTTATCTCTAGACTCTCTGCGTGAATTATCTAGGACCAGATTAATGTGTCCCACTGAAGGTGTCAACACAATTTGTGTCTCCGAGCCTCCATGTCACCTGGGCTGACACATCATTGGAATCTATCTGTTGAAAATGTCGCTTTTGGATGCTTCGCTGTTGTGTGGGCATGGGTTTGGCAGAACCATTTCCAGAACTGGGTGGATGGGTCAAAGACAGAGCCTGTCTTAGCCTGGACAAGAAACCTACTTGTGTAGACCCATGGCAAGGAAAGAACAGCCAGAAAGGGGCAGAGTTTATGGCCCTGTTGCTGCCGATGAGTGTCTGGCAGAGTGGGTCGCCGGGGCTGGCCTTGTGTGACTGGTGTGACCAAGCGCCTGGACCCTGGTTGATGTTGCTGTGCCCAAGTTCTCCAACACTCTTCATCTCTCTGCACAGCCAAGACTCAAGGAAGGGCTGAGGGGCGGGAGACACCCAAGTCACGCTCCTGTGTGCCGTTGGGCACGGGGCTGGCTGGGGAGCAGCCTTGCATTCACTCTTCTTCGTTTACCAGTAGGTCTACAATAAAGCTGCTCTGGTGGGACAAGAAAAGGGTTGGTTTTGACCAAAAGCTGTAGGAACTTGTTTTGGAGGTTGGTTGTCAACAGCTGTGAGTGTGTTCCCCCTTTCTTGGTGTCACTTCACCTTTTGGTCAAGGTTTCTTCCTTACGTTTGTCTGTGTTGCCTGGCCTGGCCACTGGAAAATGGTTGCTCCAGAACCTCTTTTCCCCCTTCTCAGCCTCCTCAGGATGCTTTCTTCCAACTTCTCAGCTTCTGCCTAGTGGTCCCATCCCAGTCCAAGGTGGACTCTGTGGGCAGGGACCCTTTCCCATCGCACGAGGACCAGTGGAATGCCTTCTTGGCTACTGCTTACTGTTTGGGGCAGCTTCTGTGCTGCTCTGCCTGGTGCTGGATGTTTGAGAAGGTGTCTTGAGTAGAAATGGGGAGGTTAAACCCCATCTGCAGGCAGGAGTTGGGCTGCAAAGTGTGAACTCTTCTCAGGCCTGAGGATGCTCGCTTGGGGTGGTGATGGAGAGCACATCTGCATCCACAGTTGGGACAAGGATGGGGTGCCCAGGTTCCTGTGTATCCGGCTGGCAGACCCACAGCGTGGCTGGACAATGAGCAGAGAAACCCCAGCAGAGACCTCCAAGAAGCAAAATTCAGCCTTCATCTGCCTCCCAGCCTGGCCACGTGAGCCTCCCCCCCGGCCTGGCCCCGGGAGCCTCGGGCTGGGCACCGTGTGCCTGCCCGGATCCCAGGATTTACTCAGCAGCTGCACTCCGGCTTAGCGGGGAGGGAAGAAGAGAAGTTAATTTATTACTGCAAATGACTTTGAAGTAATTAATTGATCTTGTCAAAGGCAAGGGATAATTCCACGGCTGTATAATCCCAGCAGAAAGATACTTCTCGTCCCCTGACAAGGCAGCTTTGATAGAGCTGTTTCACTAACACTTGCTGAAGTCGGGAAGGGGACAATTTATTTAACGATTCACCCTAATTAGAGCAAAGCAGACGTGCTCCCTCTCTGCCCCACAGCAGAGCAGCAGCTGAGTGCTGCCCATCAGCCCCGTGGTACCAGCCCCATCGCCCCTGCCCGGTGCCACACGGGCTCATCCTTGGTGACCAGCAGGTCAGGGCACCTCTGTATGGACCTAGCAGGGACAAAACGCAGCTGGAAACAAGAAGATTCCTGACCGTCCGAGGAGGGGAAGGAGGATGACTCCCACCGCAGGAAGAGCAGAGCTGCTCTTTCAAGGACTTCAGCAGATCCATCGTTGAACGTGGCACATGCAACCAGTCTCCTGCAGCTCTGCCTTCCTTGGCAGCTGCTTGCACTAGATTTGGGGTAAAAAGACCAGGTCTTTCCTCATTTTTCTATTTCTTGTAGAGCCAGGGTTGCCTAGTGACTTCTGCTGTAAAATCACGCATCAATTGCTTGTCACTATGCCCAGCTCCACCTGTTTACAAGAGCTCGCTGTGGATCTGCCACTGGGCTTTTTTTTTGAAGGAAATTTTGGCTTAAATCAGAGGAATCTTATGTTTCACCCTCATTGCAGATAAAACCTCAGCCTTTTGGAAGAGAACCTGAAACAAGCATGTAAGTGTGGTGCTTAGAGACATGGTCTAGCGGTGGACCTGGCTGTATTGATTTAACCACTGGACTTGGTCAACTTAAAGTCCTTTTCCAACCTAAGCAGGGCTGGATGGAGCATGTGGAACAGCAGGACCAAGCACTGAAATAGGAAAATAAGCGGAGACATTGAACAACTGCCCAGGCAGAGGAAGAAATAGCGAGTGATTTTTGTCATTAATTGCCGTATCGTAACGCTGGTACGGAAGGGGGCTTAATTAGAGTGGCTGAGACAACCTCGTGTCTGGCAAAGCCCAGCTTTCAAGTGGCTTGACCTTGTGACAGCAATAATGTTCCTTAGCTGTGGATTCGGAGACTTAATGACCTCACCAACACCTTGGCACTGCTTGGTGAGGAGAGCAGAGTCTCTTCTCTGGACACCTTCTGGGAAGGGCTTAGAGGAGTAGGGTTTTCTGGGTTTGAAGGGACCTTAAAGATCATCTAGTTCTCCCCACCATGGGCAGGGACATCTCCCACCAGACCAGGTTGCTCAAAGTCCCGTCCAACCCCGCTTCTTCGACTGTGCTGACTGCAGCAGGTGTTTTCCCCACAGGAGGGTGTGCTTCAAAAAACAGCAGACATTTGCTTGAAGCTTAATGTTTGTCTGGTGACAGCTCCACATTTGCATCCCAGCCTTGGGTCAGCTCTTTCTCTTGGGTGATGGGTGGGGAGCAATTTGTCTTTGCAAATTATATGGACCAAGCTGGACAAACCTAGATGATGGTGTAGGAGGTCTCGATAGTCCATCAATAACCTGCTGTCCAACAGTCCCCATCGAAGCTGCAGGAACTGGGGACACATCTCTCCTGGATTTTCTTAAGAATAGCTGTGTCTTGTAGGCAGGAGTTGTGGGAGCAGCAGGCTCCAGGAGCAGAGAGGAATGACCTCTGGGATGCTTCTGCCTTACCTGGTGCAAACAGACATGGAATGTGCAGGCTTGGGGCCTGGGATAGAGGTTTTACCACCTCTGCTTTGCACCACGCTTGCCTGTTCACCCTACAAGACAGCCTAGGAACCTGTGCCCTGTCATGGCATGGCTTGGTCCTCCCCAGGGCTGAGTGGCCGTGGAAGTCCCTGGCTGCAGAGGACTCCGAGGTGACACTGCCATGGGCTCTGTAGGTGCTGGAGTACCTGAAGGACCCTGACTCCTCTCCCGAAGGGTTAAAGAAAAGTCTTGGATGCTGCTGGGGTCAAAAGGCTGCGTGGGGAGAGGTCACAGCACCTGCAGCTATCCAAGAACAGGTCAACTATAAAGCATCGTTCATGTTATCCATAATAGCTTTGCAAAGCTGAAATTGGCTCACAGGAACGAGTAATGAAGTGAAATGCTCTGCTTGATCGGCTGCCATCGCGGAGGAGTCAGCTGCTCCCGAGCGCTCCGGGCGAGCCCATGAAAGGACATACTCTTCTCTCGTTGTCACCCAAGCATGCTGAGAAATGCGTCTTCAGCCCTGGGAAGGGAGGTTCAGGTCAGCTCTCGGGACTTTCCAGGAAAGGGGACGGGAGGCACCACCGACCAGGTCATTAAGAAAGGGAGTCGGTGCATCGGTCTGTGCCGCCTGGCTCCTCAGCTGGGGCTCACCCCTCAGAGCAGGGCAGGTGAGCAGCTTCCCGGGGCTGTCCAGCCCTTCTGAAGAGCAGCCCTTGCTGCAGTCCAGTCTCGTGGTAAGCCAGAAGTTGATTTTCATTAATTGCCATTGGCAGTTAAATGAAAATCTTTAATCAGTGAAACCTGCATGAGTAAAGAAGGGCCGTGGGCAACTATTTTTGCTTTGAACAGAAGCATCCAAGTGTGCGCTTGCAGTCGCTGTCCTCAAAGACAAAAGCAGACACTCCACGCCACAGGGTTTTACCCACTGCAACCACTGCAGTATTTTACAATATCACTTCGTCAGCACTAAAAAAAAAAAGTGCTTAGATGCCTTTTTGAGATGTATTGCATTTCATAGGTGAGTAGATTTTTTGATTAGAGAAACACTCTGCTTTTTTCCTTCAAAAGTGCTTGGCTGAGCCGTGAGATAACGCAAAGCCTGAACGTCATGTAATTATCAAGCCCTTTAAGTCCAGGCAGAACGAGCTCCTTCGTTGTCTCCATGGTGCCGATAGTTCAGCATCACCTAAAACCTGGACCAGCCCTCCCAGTTTGAAATCCGTGCTCCCAAGCGCAGGCAGGATCGATATTTCTGAACGCCGGTGTGCCTCGGGGAATTTGTGTCCCCAGTTTCCCTGAGGCTCATCCAGCTCTTTTTGTGTTTGCTGTTGTTGTAAGAGGCAAAAATCTGCAGCAGAAGGACACCCTCCAGCTCTGAAACCCTTCCAAGAAGGGAGGGCAGAGTGGGACGCTCCCCACATGGCTGTGCCCCCAGGCATGTACTTTTTAACAGAGACTTAAGAAAGGGGGGGGAGTAATTTCAAGAATTTCAATATTAGAGCAGTTGGAGTTAGGCTTCTGGCGCAGCCACGGCTCTTCTTGGTCTGCTCAGGGATGGAGGGAGAGGGTGCATTGCTGGAAAAGGCAAGGATCAGAGGAGGACAGCAAAGAAAACAAGGGGAGAAGAGGATGCTGTGCTCCCAAAGCCTGGGACCCATCCTTGTGTCCTTATGTGTGGGTGTGGCATTCAGGGACGTTGTCTAGTGATGGCCCTGGCAGTGCTGACTTAACAGTTGGACTCAGTGGTCTTAAAAGTCTTTTCCAATCTAAAAAAAAAAAATTATGATTCTATGACTATGAGCGCAGATGGGTCAGGTGCCCGCACCCCTGGGCTTAGCAGGAGATGCAGAGAGGGCGTGCAGGAACAGCCCAGGGGAGCAGAGTCTGCATCCCTCAAAGCTTGGTGGAGCTCACGTGGGCTCTGTGTGCTCTGCTTTTCCCACCTCCTTTGGCATCAGGCGCAGGAGTCCCAGGTGCAGCAGCTCCCAGGAGGGCGGGAGCTCTTCGGGATGGGGAGGGTCTTCACTGCAAGGTGTGGGCTGGCACTGCTCAGCACCTTCTTACTCTGCCAGGCTCTTGTTCAGGGTGAAGGGACAGAGCTGGTGTCAGAGCTGGAGCCTGCTCTGCTGGACGCAATCCTGGCAAGGGGAATCCTGCCCAACCCATAATATGGCTCATGGAGAGCCCTCAGCCGAAGTAATTGTGTTTGCACAAACAACCCTCATCGGTTTTAAAGGAGATAAAATCGGCAGGAGCTCATTGAGATGCAGCCACAGTCTGCACCACGGAGCAGAGCTGCTGTCACAGTCTGGCACCGGAGCAGGACCGAGGGTGCCCCGGGTGCAGGCGACGCGCAAAAATCAGGGCTGTGGGGCCAAAGGAAAGGTTAGACAGGGCTTGACTGGGTTGGGCTGGAATGGACTGGGCTATAGTGGGCTGAATTGGGTTGGAGGATGCTCTGCTGGGAGGGCTCGAAGGATCCTGGGCACCAGCAGGTCCTGTGGCTTGTCCCAGCTCACAGACAGTGTGACCAGGGAGGACAGAAGGATCCCACGACTTTTCGCTGAGTGGCTGTGAAGAAGACCTTTAGGAAGCTTCCGTTCACATGCTCCCAGTCCTGCCAGCGGACAGGTGATTAGCAAAAGCAATATTAATTTTGCAGGGAGGCCACTAAATGTGGCCTGTCTCCCCTTTGCCCCAGGCCGCGAGCGTTCCCTGCGCTGATTAAGTGTGAGAACGCTCTCTGCAGGCACCTTGTAGAAAAAAATAAAAAATTTCAATTAGCAGCTAGGATGGATAGCGCAGGAAATGGGGTGGTTATTTCCAGATATTCACAATGAATCACCTCATCGTAGGAAGGGGGCACGCTGCGCGGTGCTGAAGGGGATCACAGTCATGCTTCTCTGGTATCGTTAAATGTAGAGGAGTTTGCTTTTATAGTTTGGTGATTAATTTTTGCAGGATGGATTATTTTATTTATTTTTTTGCGCTGGGGAAATTGCTGAAAGCATAAAGAGGAAGCAACGTGGTGGGGGTGGGACTGCATCAGCTCCCAGCAGCTATGGGCAACCTTGGCATCGAATTCACATTTTTAGGTGCCTCCAAAAGCCCCGAGGAATCTCTTCTGTCCCCTCCTGAGCACCTGGATGAGGAGGGATGAGCCCACTTTTCTCTAGAGCAGGTAGTAGTGGGTGTTCCCCCTGGTTTTCCTCATGTGAAGTTTCACCCTCCTCCTCCTCCTCCTCCCTGCCTCTGTCTCCTTGGGGCTCCTGTGCACCAGGACCTGACCTCTCGTCTCTCCTTCCCGGGGATTTGCAATGATCTGCTGCTCAGCAGGTGCCTTGAGCCACACATGGCCAAAGCAGTGATGGCTTTCGGGGAGTATCTGTTGCTCAAAGGAGAATCCCGCTCCTAGGGCTTGACCCAAAAATATTCTTGGGATGGTTGGCAACAGCCAAATTCTTCTTGCTGGGGCCCTGGTTGGAGCTTGCACAGCCAGGCTGTGCCAAGAGCTCGGCTTTTTTGGTGGTGTGACCAAATATATTTATTTGCAGGTCGTTTTTCACTTGCTGACCTCCTCCTGGCGGGGGCCTGGACCCTGTTGCTGCTGCATCTTTGAGATGCCTCTTGAAGCTGGGTGCAGAAAATGACCCCATGCTCAGCCTGTCCTGGCTGTGGTGGTCACCCCATCTGGTGCTAGTTCTTGAATCTCATCAGCCTAGGCTCCAGGGCTCCTGTTGTGTTTCTTCAGAGCAGGAAAGTACGTCCTGGGAGTTTTCTCCTACGGAGGTGGGGATGGCTGGGCATCCAGGCTGTGCTGGCGTCCTGGTTCGGGTCTGGGCAGGTGGTCAGGTTCCTGGAGATCTCCCAGAGCCCAGACACAGCTGGATGGGACTCAGTGCCAGCCTGACAGCTCTTTGCAGCCCAGGAAGCTCGATCGCTGCTTGAGCCTGGCAGGGGGAAGGTGAGATTTTTGCAGCCCCTTCAACATCTTGACGGCTGGCTCCCCTGGGTGGCAGCGGCGTGCCTGCCCAGCAGCGATGCCCTGGGGCTGGGGCAAACACCACGGACAGCCTGGGATGTCTTGGAGGGGCAGTGATGCAGATGTGTTGCCCTGAGGCTTTTTTGGGGGGGGCTGGGGTGGGGAATACAGGGATCCAGGAATCACGGCAA
>NW_009716017.1:4530-5423 GCF_000703405.1 Apaloderma vittatum | reverse complement strand
TCGACTTCCAGGGATCCCTCCCACGCAGGTGTGGGCTCAGAAGATGGGGCTGGGTCTGCTTGTCTGGTGCCGAGGGCCCTGGAGATCTGGTGGCCATTGTTGTCAAGTGTGGATGGAGAGGGCAGGAGGCTGGAATTTGGGGTGGGAGCAACTTTTCCTGGGGGATTTTCTTCCTCCCAGGTGGCTTGGTCTGGCAGTGGTGGGATTTCTGCGTGCTGGGAGGTCTGGGGGCGTCTCCACCTGGTTGGGGCTGGGCTAAACCTCCCCTTTGGCTGAAGGGCCACTCCGTTCGCTTGCCAAAAAAGGTGGATGGGGCATCTCTCAGACTCGGTGTCTCATGCTCGTAGTTCTCCCCTCCTCGTCTGGGGTCTGCTCACCTTCCTCAAACTGCTGGAACGTGGCTGCAGTCCTGCCCAGCCTGGCTGGAGAGCCCTTCGTGGTGGCTGCATGGGTTTGGAGAAGCGGTGGTGGAGAAGGTGGCCTCCTCATGAGCCAGGGGCTGGGTTAGCAGGACACTGGCCAAGCTCTTACATCAGGGCTTGGGCTGCTGAGCTGGAGTCCCAGCCTGACCTGCCGTTCCTTGTGGTGGAAGGTGCTTGAGGAGAGGTGTTGCGAGCGGGCTCTAGAGTGTGAGGGGGCATTGGGCTACATCAGACCAACTGGGAGATCCTGCTGAGACTTGGGATCTTCCTTGGGGATGGGTGCTGGCAGCTGGTCCAGTCCCATCCAGGTTGTAGAGGGGCGGGGGTTGATCTGTTCTCTCTTGTGGAGAGTGATAAGACGAGAGGAAATGGATTTAATTGGCACCAGGGGAGGTTCAGGTTGGATATTGGGAAGAATTTCTGTTCTGAAAGGGTTGTCAGCCATTGAACAGGCTGGCCAGAGGGGGGGGC
>NW_009716017.1:4025-4332 GCF_000703405.1 Apaloderma vittatum | reverse complement strand
GAGACAGTTCCTGAAGGAGCTACCAGGTTCCTGCTGTCGGTAACAGCCGGGAAGCCCAGACCCGGACCGTGGTGCCTTGGCAGAGGCTGGCACTGCCCGTCCCTGGTGTTTCCTTGTATGGCTGGGGTGAGATGCACCTCGGAGAGGAGGAGATTTCCAGACTCAGCACAAAAATTTGGATTTGGGCTGTGTAGGAAGGGAAGGCAGAAACACGCCTGGACAGTCCCAGCCTTGTTTGCTCGCAGGTGCCTCCCATAAAGCAGATGGGAAACCCAGCCCTGTGCTTGCAGCACCTGAAACATCTCCG
>NW_009716017.1:2679-3994 GCF_000703405.1 Apaloderma vittatum | reverse complement strand
GCCGTGCCAAAACACTGCGGGATTCGCTCGCTTGACCCGGCCGCGGCTTTTACTGAAAAAGGCAGCGTAAACCCTGCGAAGAATTCGGCTGCCCTGTGAGCTCCGTGGAGCGGTGCCAAGCCCATCCCTGCAAGGCATCCGTCCGCCTCCGTCCCAGCGAGGGGACCCTCCTGGGACAGACGGACACTTTGGGAGCAGAACGACGGCGGGAGCGCCGCGATCCTGATTGCACTCGCAAGTAAATCCTTTCCCTGTCTCGAAGGAGCTTCAGGTCGGTGCTAGAAATCCTCCTGCCTGGGCAGGAGCTGCCTGCAGTCCTGGCGAGCGGCTTTGCTTTCCCGGCAATCCCCAGCGATGGCGTTTGCCGTCTGGGCTCAACAGGTTGTGCAGCGACGCGATGAGCATTGAACCGAGGGGAGCAGGCGGAGCTGGGTGCAGCGAGACCCCCCCCGCCAGCTCCCTCCCTCAGCCCTTTTGCTTCACTGCTCCCCTGCCCTGCTCATTTTGGCTCAGGATTGTATTTTTTAGGCTTTCTCAGGACCCTGGATGCATAGAACCAATGGTTTGGGTGGGAAGGGATCTTTAAAGGTCATCTCATCCAACCCCCTGGCACGAGCATGGGCACCTTAACTCGATCAGGTTCCTCAGAGCCCCATCCCATCCGACGTTTCCAGGGATGGGGCATCAACCACCTCTCTGGGCAATCCGTGCCAGGGTTTCACCACCCTCATCATCAAAAATATCTTCCTTATATCTAGTCGGAATCTTTCAGCTTAAAACTGCTCCTCCTTATCCCCATCTTTTTACAAGCCCCCTTTATTTTTCTCATAAGCCCCCTACTTTTTTTGAAGCAGGGCCCACCCATCTTTTGGGGTTTTCTCCTTGGTGTCTCGAACAGGCTTGTGCTTTTCAAAGCTGGCTTATTTTAGCACCGTCTTAATGAATTTGCTCCAGGCCCTGTTCGGTGTGATGTCATTTTGTTCCGATCTCTATTTGAATCGAAGCATTTTCGCCCCTCCTAGCTCTCCTCCATCAAAACTAGCTCCACTTTCTCCTTTTAAGACATTAGTCTCGTTTCTCATTGTTACATAATTGCAAATGCCTATTTTTGGTTATAAAAGTACTAAGTTGGGCATATTTAAAAGTGTGTAAACCGAACAATTCTCTGGTTTTTGGCCGGCATCCACTGCACCACGCGTTTAAACCTGGCTCTGGCGTGGCTTGTGTCCTCTCATCTCCAAGCCTTGTTCTTTGAGCAGATCAAGCCTTTCTGGTGCAACCCTCCTTTATTGTGCAAATCAACGTTTGTCTTTTT
>NW_009716017.1:0-2648 GCF_000703405.1 Apaloderma vittatum | reverse complement strand
GCTGATAAAACACCCACCTTCGGCTGCCAAGTCTTGCAAAGCTGACTTAACCTCCCAGCACCCTGTGACAAATTTTACCCTCGGCTTGGGGAAGCTCTTTTGTCCCTCGGGTCCGGGAGCAGGAGCACAAATGAAAGGCAGAGCAAAGCGCACCCTCACCAAGGCTCATCTTCATCTTCTCTTTGATGGGGGGAGTAAACTGCTTGAAGGAGGAACAGACTTTTAATTTTATTTTATTTTTTTGCACAGGTTTACTCCATTGTAAATTGGAAATACGCACTACCCGAAATGTTAGCATCCAGAAATTGCTTTCTGGCTGGCACAGAAGATTTCTCCACTTGCTTTCCTTAATTAGGCTCAGATTCTGCTTTGGACACTTCTTAGAAACACAGGATGGTTTGGGTGGGAAGGGATTTTAAAGGTCATCTCGACCAACCCCCTGCCATGAGCAGGGACATCTTCAGCTTTATCAGGTTGCTCCGTCCAACCTGGCTCTGAATGATTCCAGGGATGGGGCATCAATCACCTCTCTCTGGGCAACTCACGCGAGGGTTTCACCACCCTCACCATCAAATAGTTCATCCTTTCTAGTCTGAATCTCCCCTCTTTTTGTTTAAAACCATTCCCCTTATCCCCATCTTGCTTATAAGCCCCATTTAAGTGTTGAAAGACCACAACGAGATGTTTTCTTCTCCAGGCTCTGGTGCTTTCCCATCCTCTACCTCTCTCTAGGTCTTGACTCGCGGTCAAAAAAACAACCTGCAAGGATTGAAAGGGTGGAATGAGCCAGCGCTGACAGGAGCGCCTGGGCTTTGTCCAGCGAGCCGGCTGAGTCACGGCAGAGCCCAGAGCCTCCCTCCCTGCCCACTCCCTTCCCAGTTTGGAGGTGGCTGCGAGGTGAGAAGGGTGAGACCCCCCTCTCTCCTCGTACCAGATGGCGTCCTGCGTCGGTAAACACCACTCCCTGCTTGTTCGGAGAGAAATATCGCATTAGATGTTTGCCATTTCCAAATTAACATTTAATTCTCATTTCATACCCAGGGGGGAAAAAAAAATAAATAAAAAAAATCTCACCGCGGCGCTGCTGAATTGTTGACAGCGATCCTCTTCCTTTGTGAGTTCTGTCCCTATTAAGCAATTTCCTTGCTCATGTATTCTTTTTAGTTACTAAGGGAACATGAATCTTAATAAAACTCAATCAAATGTTCCTTAAATAACAGCTGCCTTCATTTAACTGTCTTATCAGCCAGTTTTGGGTTCTTTTTTTTTCTTGCTCTGCTCAAAATTCCTAGGAAATTAAGCTCTGATCCTTCACGCAGTAATGAAAAAGCTTCCCAAATGCGAGGGAAATCCTTTATTCTGGATACTATAGGATATAATACTGGGGATATTATTTACCAGAAAACCTTGTATTTTGTCCTGAATGGGCTTGCTCTTCCCTGCACTTTTGATGTGAGTCAGTTGGGGCCCCTCCAGAGTTCTGCTCAGGTTGCTTATATTGGAGCATCTCTGGTACCCAGAACTGTGATTTTCCTTAACCCAGCTGTGCATCCGTATTGCTCCCAGACAGAGACAGCACCGCTGCCTGCGAGGGGATGCTTTGGCTGTTTCCTGGTATCTTTTCTTTTAATTATTATTTTTCTGGAGGCTCCCCAGCGCGGGGAGGTTGGTGCAGATGTTCCATCCATGGTCTGGCAACAGAGGCAGCGAGAACTTCAGCGGTGCCTTGTGGCTATGACTCCTGGTGGCTGTGGTCCTCTCAATTCTGCTCTCTTTGTCCTTCTGCTTTGCCTCCATAGCCCAAGAAAGCTGGACCCTGGAGACCTTTCCTCAGTGACGCGCCTGGACAGAGCCTTCTCCTCCTCCTGCCGCGGTAGCAATGCTCGTGCCCCTGCGCAGCTGCGCTGAGGTGGGTGCTCTCCTTCTCAGCTTCTTCTAGACCTGGTGCAGACCCAAAGGCATTCCCAAAGGAGGCAAACACAGCAGCTGGGCACGTGTCCTTCAAAAGGGGTGGCCAAACTGTAAACTTGGAAGAATTTCAAGCCAAGATGAGACGATCAAGCCCTGAGCTTGACTCCACAGCTGAGGTCATTTTTGGCTTAAATTTTCCTATGATTCAGGTTACCTGGTCCAAAAAGGTCCCATCTTGACAGGTGGGCACCCTTGCCAGAAGGTTCCTGGGGGTTTATGACCAGAGGGACGAGCCCTGCACCCATCCCATGCCCTTGTGTCCCTCTCCAGAGGCTTCCTGAGCTTGCCAGAAAACCAGAAATCCACTCGTGAACTTCCCTGCCCCTGGTTATTTAGCAGAGTCGGTGGACCCCGTGGCCAATTCCTCTTCCCTCACCGTCTCTGCTTTCCCCTCCAGGAGCTCTTGACTTGGGCAGGAGCGACTCCCGAGCTGTGTGCAGCAGCTCCAGGGGCGATGGAGTAGAGCCGTGCTCCGGGGGCGTGGGCACAGCGGGAGGCTGACGCCAGCTGCCCGAACGCGCCCTGCCCACGCGCTCCTCGCCTCTGCCATGAATGATGCGTCGACGATGGATTATGAACTGCTCTCCCCGTCTTTGGTTGAGCACCCGGCCGGCGCCGCGGGGATGGACGCCGAGCAGAAAACCGTCTTTGCCTTCGTCATCTTCCTCTTGGTCTTC
>NW_009716016.1:446-1450 GCF_000703405.1 Apaloderma vittatum | reverse complement strand
GGCCCTCAGCTGAGCTTGCCTTCATAGAAGGCTAACTCGGAGAGCGAGACAAAGTTGTCTATTCTTTTTGGACTTGGCCACAAAAGAAGCCCATAAGAAGATTGTGGTTCATTCCAGGCCAGATTCTGAGCTCTACTCAGATCCTTAATTTTAGGCACTGTGAATGTGGCCCTTAGCTGAGCTTTGCTTCCTAGAAGCTTAACTCGGAGAGCAAGACAAAACTGTCTATTCTTTTTGGTCTTGGCCACAAAAGAAGCCCATAAGAATTTTGTGCTTCATTCAATCCAGCTTTTGAGCTCTACTCTGATCCTGAATATTAGGCACAGTGAATCTGGCCCTTACATGAGCTTGCCTTCCTAGGAAATTAATTTTGAGAGTAAGACTTATCCTACTACTCTTTTTAGTTATGGCCACAAAAGAAGCTCAGAAGAATTCTGAGATTCAGTCTAGCACATTTGGTGTGCTCTATCTCAGATCCTGAACTTTGCATTTTGAATCTGGTCCTTAGCTGAGCTTGCCTTCCTAGAAGCTTAACTCGCAGAGCAATGTAAAACTGTCTATTCATTTTGGTCTTGGCCACAAAACAAGCCCATAAGAAGTCTGGCTTCATTCCAGCCCACATCTTGAGGTCTACGCAGATCCTGAATTTTAGGCATTTTGAATCTGGCCCTTAGCTGAGCTTGCCTTCCAAAAAGCTTAAATCGCAGAGCAAGATTAAACTGTTGTCGTGGTTTAGAAGACAGGGGAAAAGCCTCCCTTGATACCGGGATTGTAAACCCCTCCCCCACACCTCCGAATTACTATACCTTTGAAATGATGGGGCTTTCAGACAAAGATATGGGGATAGGAATACCAGTTCTTTACTGAGAAATTGTAAACTACGAGGGGTAATGATACAGGGGACAGAACAACAAGAAACAAATAATCCCCGAACCCGACAGAGTCAGAATACCTGACTTGGGAAACAGGAAAGAAAAAAAAGTCCAAATAGATCCAGATTACAG
>NW_009716016.1:0-248 GCF_000703405.1 Apaloderma vittatum | reverse complement strand
CGCGGCTCCCCCCCCCCCCCAAGTTCCGGCGGGCTGGGGGCGGCTACCACCAAGCTACCCATCGTTAACCCATGATCACCCACTAACAAAAGCACCTGCCCCTGGAGTTAACAAGAAATGAAAGGAAAAATCTTCCAGGTGGTTTCAACAGATGAAAATAGAATTACACATTTTTGGTTACATATTGTAACCCAAGACAACTGTCTATTCATATTGATCTTGGCCACAAAACAAGCCCATAAGAAGTC
>NW_009716015.1:9209-11368 GCF_000703405.1 Apaloderma vittatum | reverse complement strand
CACCCCCAGGTCCCTTTCCGCCAGGCAGCCTTGTGTCACTTGGCCCTTCCAAACTTCACCCCTGGAGCTGCAGAGGCTGGTAAAGGAGTTACATGTGTTCATACCAGGAGAAAAGTTTATCTTTTCCCCATTCCTTTCCCCCATCCACACTCACATTGGATCAAACGCTGGTTTGTTGAGGCAGGTGCTCACAGAGATTTATGAGCTATATGAGCCTTTCTGCTTCACACGTTCACCTTCTTTTGTCTCAGCCAGGCAGACAAGCTTCTCCCCTGCACGCCAGAGACTGTCAGGAAATTGCTTGTGAGCACAAAGCAAGCATGAAGGACTTTGAAGAATCCAACTGTCGGGGACCGAAGTTGTTTAAGAAGGAAGATTAGATAAAATATTCAGAGCATATGGGGCTTCTTGACCACTCCATTGTTGCCCATCGCTGGCTGTCAGACCCTGAGCAATCCCAGAAGGAGTTAATAGAGACCTGGGCAGGAGCCAAGAGCTCTTGCCGGAAGCTTATCGTCCCCACCAAAATATCTGATGTCTGCGGCTGCGGACATGGTATTGTCCTCATAAAACACAACAATAACAACAAAACAAGCACTGCTATTCACAGCTCAGTAACAAGCTATTAAAAAAAAAAAAAAGAAAAAGCACTGGAAATGTAAAAAGTATTTATTAAAATGGAACCATGTGTTTCACATAGTCCTGTCTTCCTAAGCTTGTGCACATCACATTGATGTTTATGTTCTCCTCTGGTGTGTGAGGGTTTTTTTTCCATGACTGTTAGTGATTAGCTGGAGGGAGCCTGAATGAACTCATGTCTCCAGTGAGCAGGACCAGGAAAGCCTGCACGCTCTGGGTGATATGCAGCTGCAGGAAAGACACAAGCTTCCTGCAGATTGGTCTTGCTTGTGTCCCTGCAGGAACAGCCAAGGAAACACAAGAGACCAGACTGAAAGGAAACGGGGAAAGAGGGTGAAAAAAGAGGAGAAAATTTTCCTCTGGCTCATTGCGGAAAGTGTGAACTCAAGCTCTGGATTGAAAATCTTCCCTGGAGACGTCCCTTAAGGCTCACGTGAACCTGGAGCAATCTTGTCCAGTATGGGCTTATCCAGGAGGGCCTCGTACAGCTTGTTGTAAACTCTTCAGTAGCACAAGCAAAGAAGAATTTCTGGTCTTTTGCACAAATTTTCAATCTGTCGGAAGCCGCTGGGGCATTAGCACAAGATGTAGCCAATATCTCTTGTGGGCAACTTGCCGGTAACTTGCCTGTCCAGCTCCTGCTCCGTGCCACTGCAGAGGGATGCTCACGAGCACTGATGGGTTCCGATGCATGAGCAGGGCTGTGCTATCGTAGATGGAACAACAGCTTTGGTGAGTCTGGTCTTAGCATTTTATTAAAAATACAGACATACCAAGAAAGTTTGGAGTCCAGATTTGGACAAGAGTGCGCAGGTAAACAGGTTCAGAGGAGGAAACGTGGGGGAAATGGGTATTTAGATATTTTTAGTTGAAATTGTCAGTGCCACAATTATTTTTATGTGGGTGAACAGCCTGGGGAAGGCCTGGGAAGCTGTCACATATACACTGAGCAGGTGAGATGACATTTGCTTGGTCATACAGCTTCACTAGAAGGCACATTAGATCATCTCGAGTGACTTCATATATATTACTGAATTTCACCCATTTATCCTGATCCTGAGCCTATTCACTCAACTTGACTCGTGCAGTTCCTCCTGCAAGACGTCCAGACTTGCTCAGAGGCATCAAGAACTGGGGAATCCACGACATCCTTGGCAGCTTGTTGCAGTGGCCAGTCACCGTTGCTATTAAAAATGCTTTCCTAATTTCCACTTGTAATCACTTGGCTTTGGCATTTGCCTGATTAGGTATTTTCCCCTCAGTGGTAAACAACTATTTTCTATCCCACTGATACTCACACATGGCAACCAGTTTATCCCTCAGACTTCCTTTTGTTCTTTCTGTTTTTCTTCCACATCAATAACTGTCTTAAACAACTCTCAACCTGTTGAGCGCACACCCTCCTGATGCCAGTCCTGCGGTATCTGCTCTGGCAGCATCTTCCTTGTTACATCCACACTGTCCTTCAACCAAAGTTGTTTATGAGACCTTGCTAGCCCAGCGAGCTTTGACCAGATTGG
>NW_009716015.1:682-9178 GCF_000703405.1 Apaloderma vittatum | reverse complement strand
CACTACTCTTGTCATTAAATCACCCCGCTAGATTTCCATTCTCGACAGCCTGGGGAGAGCACAGGCCAGACAGTTAAGCCTGTGTTATTCAGGAGGTCAAGTCCGATGGTCATTCTGTTCCTTCGGTGCAAGTGTTGAACACGTACTAGAAATAAAGACTCATGGGAGTGGTGTCAGCGCACACCAGCACCTTTCCTGGCAGACTCCTCGGCCCCTCCGCCAGCCCTCTGAGGCCAACATCCCACCGCCTGCGCCGTGTCAGGCGTCAGCCATCGACTGCCTTTTCCAAGTGAATAACTCACGGAGGTGTTGGCACTGAGGAAAATTTGCTTCTACTGTTAGTTCACAGCTGGCACCAGGCGGAGCAAGCTGAGAAGAAAGAGGGTGTTTTGCACCTCCCAGGGAAAGCAAAGAAGTAAGAGCGAAACTATTAGCTCGAATCGCTGTATGTTAAAAGGAAACAGATTTGCTGCTGGCTCTTGGTTTATTCTTTCATTACGCTCAACTGGAAACGAGACCCTGCAGGCGACGGACTAAAGACATTCAGGTTACTATGGCCAAACAATGACATCAGCTGATAGACTAACTCATAACAGAGGGCGATGGTGACTCGCACACGACCCTGACAAGCGGAGTCTGTTAATGAGCCAAAAGAATAAAAAGGAAAATCTATTTCCCCAGACCTTGAAATATTAATAATATTTTCAAGAGGACAAAATAATGATGCAACTCCCAAGAGACACAGAATGATCTCCTGCCAGACAGCGCAAGACACAAAGACGTCTGCTGTGTGTGTTTCTTCCGCAGATGCTAACGGCTGCACCGCTCTCGTGATCCGGGACAGGAATCCTGCGTCCTTGTGCTGCCGGACTTTTGGAAAAGGCCATTGCAACAGACCCAAATTTCTTTTCATCACTTCTGTTTTTTTCTGCTGTTTTCAGTAATTCCTTTCGAATGTATCCTGAAGATTTTGGATTCTTCTTCATCAACAGGGTTAGACCAGTAAGCCACCAGACCCTCGCGTGGGGCTGCCTGTTGGTCTGTGCTAGTCCAAGCTGATAAACCCTCAGTACCCGGGTTTGGAGCGAGCCAACGAAGAGTCTTCCAGCCAATTACCATGCACTGTTCAGGGTATAAGTGCTCTGGCAGGGGGGTCGGACTAGATGATCTTTTGACGTCCCTTCCAAGCCCTGACATTCTGTGATTCTGTGATAAGTGAGGTCACGGTCTGGTTTAGCTGTCACCGCCTTGTCCAGGGGCAGGAAGAGAGCTTAAGGATCTGGAGACGATCCATGGCGTGGTCGTTGTTTTGGGAGAACTGTCCCTGTTAGACTAATTTGAATGGAGCTGCTTCCCCTTTCTTTTGGTGTACCATGACTCGTGGGTGGCAGAACGGGGCTTTGCTCAAGCACTTAAAGTATCAGAGTTCACTGCGGGGAGAACGCGGGGCTGAATTTGCTGCTGGGGCTGGTTTGTTGTCTGTGGCACCGGACTGCAGTTACGCTGTTCCAGCACACGCTGTTCTGTTCCAGCTCCAGTGTTGCCTGTGTGGTCTGGCAATGTTCGCGATACAGATGCAGTTTCGTGCAGCACCTTCTGTGGAGGCAAATCCTGGGACAAGAAGTAAAGAAAAGAATGCCCCGGGTAGTACGAAACCTGAGATAAGTTCGTATTTGCCAACTGATTCTGCACAGGCAAAGCTGGACCGTGGTCAGGCCACTCTCAGTAGGGTTGGGCAGCATCACTTACGCTGCTGAAAACCGACAGGAGAATGACGTCTGGTCAACCACCTGCCCAAAGAAAGTCCTATTTGAGCACCTTGTCAGTCCATGTTGAGTGGGAGTTATCTCCAAGAATGGAGATTCCATCATCCCTCTGTGCCTCTTTGCGGTGTTTGACCAGTTTTTGTGCAAAAAAAGGTTTTATATCTAAGCAGAATGTCCCTTGCTCTAACTTGTGTCCATTGCATCTTGGCCTTACATCACGTGCCTCTGAGAAAACCTGTCTCTGTCTTCTCTGCACCCTCCCGTTAAGTAGCTGTAGACAGTAGCAAGATCCTCCTCCCTTTGCCTTCCCCTCACTGAACAAACTCGTTTTCCACAGCCTCTCCTCATACATCACATACTCCAACCCCTCTGACCATCTTGGTGGCCTCTGCTGGACATACTCCAGTGCATCAGTGTCTTCTATGTGCTGGGGAGCCAGAAACTGGAGACAATGTCCAGATGTGGTCCCACAAGTGCTGAAGAGAGGGGAATAATGGCTGCCCATGACCTGCCGGCCGCACTCCTGCTGATACGGCTCAGGATGTGGTTGGTCTTTCCAAGAGGATGGAGAGCAGCCTCACAATGACTTCGGCCAGCGCCATCAGCACCTTCAGATGCAGCCCATCTGCTCCCCTGCATGAATTTGTTTTGGAAAAAAAGAAAGGAAAAAAAAAGTCTAAGAGATATCAAAACTCGAAGTTCTCACTTTCCAAAAAAATATAAGCCCTTTTTTTTTTGTTTTGACTGGAAGTATTTGTTGATGATTCCAGAGCTTCCAACAATATTTCTTTCAGAAAATTTGCTTTCCCCAGGAAAATCCTACCCATCACCATTTCAGATTTGTTTGCTGTGCTCATTGTCGTTTTAACTCATCTGTCGTGTGTTGCCTGCTGTAAAAAGACCAGTAACCACCTTAGAAGTGTAAAGAGGGAGCTCTTGCCCTCTGCCCCCCTCTTGAATCTCTCCAGTCCCTGCGGGTTCATTCCTTTGCTCTGTCTCCTTGCGCCAACTGACTGCTCTGGGCTTGGATTGTGCACAATGTTCATGAGTTTTTCACTTGTTTCTTTGCACTGAAAGAAAAAGAGAAGGACCTTCTCCTGCCTGAGGAATGGCTCCAACCTGTGTCTTGTCAGTTGTGGATTTCACGACACCGATACTTCTGCAAAGGAAGGGATATTACAGCTGTCCCTAAACTTGTCCTCTTGTTTTCACTCGAAATCAGTTCACAAGGAATTTGCAGACTTTGGACCTTCCGCTGGGGAAGTACGCTCGTGTGGTGACTTGTGGATTGCTGGTGTCCTAAAGAAAATTCCAGCTTCTCGATCTGAAAATTGTTTTTTTAGGCTTTGCCTTGGCAGATCCAAGCAGTAAGTGGCTGGAAATCCTGCACTGAGCAGAAGTTCCTGGGATCTGGGGAGCTGGTCCAGTGTTCTCCATCTGTTCCAGCACGGCTGCCAAGTTAAACTTCTGCGCTGCAGATTGCACAAACGGGAGAAAAGAGCTACAAATGAAAAAAGGGAAAAAAAAAGAGCTCTGAAAGTGGGAGACTTTGAATTCAACGGAGGGAAAAGAGAGTAACGTGGGGCCTCTTTGGGGCTGGAGCAGACAGCTGTGGTGAGGAGACATCACATCTGCCTGGAGATGACCACTCCACAGCTGTGGGACTCCCCACCCCCATGAGCAAGGGCTGGAAGCAGACTGGATCCCACCTGAGGGCAACAAGAAAGGTGTTTGTGTCCCTGATTGGAATTTCACAGGAAATGGAGGGATCGCCTTACTCCTGGCAGCAGAGAGAGGCAATTTTCATTCTAAATAAGGCAGCTCCCAAGTCAAAAGTTCCACAGTGAAATCCCACCGCACTCGCTGCATGGCTTTTTTATGAATAAAATCTTAATAAATGTCCAGTGCTTGATTTTTCGCAGCAGACTCGCCTGGCTTTGATCTACACTTGCCTGGGCTCAGCACGGCTGCTGCTGCCTGCCAAGCTAAAGAGAGGGGAAAAAAAAAAAGTTACTTTCCTTAGGTTTAAATAAAAGTGTGGTTTTTTAAACATCTTGGCTGTTGAGTTTTGTGTTATACATCATGCCTCGGCCCCATCCCTTCTCTCCTGATCCGGAGCGCACACTGAAACAATTTCCCTGTGGTTTCCCTCCTTGGTGGAGTCGAATTCCTAGAAAACAAAAGGAATGTTGCAACTGCGGTCACAAGCTCTACGGCTGCAAATGTTATCGGGAGCAGCTGATACCTTGGGTTCTTTTTTTTCCACTGGCTCCGGCGAAGCAGCCCGGTCGCTCCGGTTCTGCCCGCGTCCCGATTCCCACGCGGACACGTAACGCCTGACACGTGTGTGCAAAATTAAGGAATGTTTCTACAGCCCTGGGATAAGGTGGAAGTCAGTGAGGATCGCATCATCTCCGCTGGCCCCTTGCCCCCATCCCTGAGGTCAACTCAGAGCTTCCCCGAGGCAAACCCATCACGATCCGGATCTGAGCCGATCCCGTCTAAACACCCCGCGCTCCCCAAGTGGGATCCCATCCTCTAGCTGAGGACTCTTCCCATCGCAGGCTCTTCACAGTTCTCAGCAAGAATCTGAACGCAAGCGCCTGATCTTAATTTTATTTATTTTTTTTTTTTGCAAGTGATATCACATTTAAGGATTTTTGCTGTCCTGGCAGCGCTTGTGTCATCTCGCAAGAAGCCACATGTGCTAATTTTAGCAAGCGCGTTTTTTGGGTTGCGCTCAACGAAGTCAGAAATGGAGAAGTTAAAGCTACTTTAACTCAGCTTCGTTACGTGATTTTGATGGTCACCGATAGGACTGATGACATCATTTACAATCTTGTGCAGAAATATAGGAAAGAGGTGTCCCATCAGAACCAACACTGGTGAGAGAGACAGAAAAAGCCAAATTCCCATCTCTCCTCATAAGCTCCTGACGTCATGTATTGCCCAGAGAATGAGCCATGAGACAACCAAGTCCAGCATTAAAAAGAAAATGTTGAATTTCACAACTCTCTGGGTAACTTTAACCATCCTCCCCTGAGCATTTTCATGATGATAATGACAGTAATTAATGAGGATCTCATGCTCTTTTTCCATAAGAATGTCACGTGCAGTGCATGTGATACCTGGATCTCGCTAAAAGAAGGAGGCGTGATCTTTTTCTCTACCCTATCAGGTGGTCAAGTGCATTCTTTGTTGCCCACAGTTCAGTCTAGGTGCACAAGAGACGTGGCAAAAATTGTTGGATAAATACTATGAAAAACTTCTAAGTGTCTACTGGGTTTGTCAATTCGTTTTGAGAGATAATTATTTGCAAAATTTTCACTAAGTACATGCTGTGATTTTTCCTTTCAAACAACATTTTAGGAGCTGGAATAAATATCATAATTGAGAATTGATTAATTAAAACGCCCTCCAAACCCCAAAAGTAAGCCCATCGTTTAAAGTCAAATTAGATGTTCACGTCAAGCTAAAATGTCGGTCAGATCACCCCTGAACGACTCTTCCTTCCTCTTCCTTTATTTTTGAGTATGCCCAGTGCAGTGAAAAAATCAATTACTTGTACAGCTCTATTCTAAGCACATAATTAATAGCAATAATTAATTGCGAGCATTTTTCTGCTGTGTTCAAGCTGAAAGACTTCCCAAGTAGTTTATCTTCGTGACAGCCCTGTGAACTAAGGGAAGGCGTTACCCTGTTCACCGCAGTTGGAGTGAAACACCATTTGCTAATTTTGAGAGGTTGGCAATGGATTTTTTTCTCTCTGATAGCAATTTTACAGCAATTCATATGCTTTCCAAAAAAAAGTTTAGGTCCTCAGATTTTTCTCTGGGTACGAACTGGAAGCCGCAAAGGCCAAGCTAAGGAAATTTCTCCAGCTTTATTGTCAAGAAGGCAGCCTTAGTTAAAGTAGGGGTTACTGTTCCTATCCTATAGGAAACTTTGCTCCAGGTCAATCCCTCATGTGATTGCTACTTATCTGCCTTTACTCCCCCAAACAGGGACTCTCCATTTGACTCTTTAAAAAAACTGCAGAAGAGCAGCTGCTTTTCATTTAGGGTCGTTTTACGTGGGCGGGTTGCGAGTGCATTTAAGCGTCCTGCTGCTCCTCACACTTCAGGGCTTTTCCCTTGCAGAGTTTTCTGGACCATGAAACGAGGCGGCTGAGAAACATCACCTGGTCCACCACTTCTTGTTTTTCAGCGGGTTGATGCACATCTAAGTTTTGCCTGAAAGAAAGACGACGTTCCTCCTGGCTCTCCAGGTAGGTCACACGTTTGAGGTATTCAGTTTTCTTCCCCAAGCTGCCTGGGACCAGATGGGAATGGTTGGGCTGAATATATCGTGCACAAAAGCAATGCCAAAACATCCAGCCACCCAGGAGGAAACCAGCCAAGCCTACAGAAGTTGGAATGTTTTCCCCAGGGAAGTAGTGGATTCCCCAACATTGGACACTTCTAAGATCCAGCTGGATGGTGCTGGACCATCTTGTCTAGATTTTTCCCACAAAGGTTGGACCAGAAGCTCCCCGAGGTCCCTTCCAACCTGCTATTCTATGAATCTCAGTAACACACATGTGGTGGCCAGGAAATAAAAACTTGGTTGGAGGCTTGAAGGAGACTTTGAAGGGGATCTTGCTGGGATGCCTGAATCCTGGGATTCGCCCTGCCCGAATCGCGTGCAGCTGTGCCGAAAAGCCCTGTTCTAGAAAATCAGGGAGGGAGCTGAAAGCCTCATGTTCACAGAGGTTTGAGGATGTTGGAGGGATTAAAATGCTTCTTAATGCTCCAAAGTGGAATGCAGAAAAAAAATTACATATATGTTTCCCCTGTGTGCCAGTCACTTGTCCCAGTGCAGCCCTCGTTGAAAGGCTGATGTACCCAGGAAATGTTCATTAAATGTGCTCTCTGAGATCAGTTACATGTGAATTAGCAGAGGAAGTGGATCAAGCAGGATCGTGCCAGAGGTGAGACACGGGAAACCATCTATTCTAAGCACAAAGAACAGCCTTCAGTAGCCCAGATACCCCAGACTAGATGCACATAAAATCTAACTGGCATTACAAATGCTTTCCAAAACTAAAGATCTGTGGTTGATTTAGCACCTGGAAAAGAAACAAGAAAGCTTTTCCATTTCTGTAGTATCAACTGCTTGGGACACTTGGAAGTCTGTTTTGGAGGAGTTTCTTTTTGTGGATTGTTTTATTTTTAATTAGTATTTGGTGGCCCAAAGCTGCAGATAGATTTCTGGGAGCTTCTGCAAATATAACAAAGACACTGTGTGCATTTTTAGGTGCCACAAGACCTTTAACTATCCAATGCCCACATCCACAATGTGATGATCACAATCTAGGAGTCAGCAAGGATTAAACTACACCAGACTGGAAAGCTAATCTTTTGTCTCAGCAGTTGTCGCCAACTTGCTGTGCTCGAGTGGGAGGAAAATGAAGTTTCTTGTGCTTTCATTGCTATTCTGCTCCACACCACGCCCCAATTCGGCCATTCGCCACCAGGTAAAGTCCCCATTTATTTAAAACTGCGATAGGTATCGGCAGGATCAGGCCCAGGAAATGGTTTTTGTATCTCGTTGAGCTCTCCAGAGCCCTGCAGATGTGTTGACAGAGCTGCATTCCTTGCAATGCTCCATTATTGGCTGCCTGTGAAAATGAGCTCTGCCTTTTCCCCCTGTTAGTCCCCACAAGTTTGCTGTTAATTAGGCTGAGCATCCCTCTGACTTCTATAAAGCTAGTAGGGGGTTGATTAGGAAGAGTGAAAAGAACAAAGCGGGCAGAGAGGATGTTTCAAAGAGGAGGAGGAGGAGAAGAAATGACAGTCTCCCTGCCAGCTCAGGGCTTGCCCTGGAATTTCTGCACCTCTGTGAACTGACCCGATCGCTGCATTTGAACCCTCAAAGAGGTAACTGAGCCCCAAGCCAGATGGTGGATAATGAGGAGGCGTTCGTTGTTGCGCAGCCGTTTGGGTGCCGTTTGGTGCAGAAATGTCTCTGAACCTCTTTGACCTGAGAAGCAGCTTGATTCCGGCTTTCCGGGGAGACTCCTGCCTGCTCCGTCCAGGCTCCGAGGCTTCCAGCTCCTGGGAAAGTCGCGAGTGTGCAGTGGGACAGAGCGGAGGGAGCTCAGAGAGGAGGAGGGCCATGTGCATTTTATTATAGATTGTTTCAAGAAAAGCCATTGGTAACAATTCCTAAAGCAAGAGGCAGAGGAAATATTGTGGGGGTTTTTTTTACTTTTTTTGTTTGTTGGTGGGTTTTTTTGCATGGAACAAAAAAAAGGGAAATTAGACTCAGAGCTGTTCAAAGTTATTCCTTAAAAGAAGGACTTACCGCCAGCATTTTTTTTTAAAAAAATATATATTTATTATATTTTATTTCAAAGATTTTCTCCTCGGGAGCCAAGATAACTTTTGAGCGTGAAGGTCCTGCGCTGAATCACCTACCCTTCAAGCCATCTGTCTTTTCTTAATTGTTTCATATTAGTTGCCCTAAGAACAGGATAACGAGCATCAAGAAAAGCACCTTTTACTCAAATACTTTTTCCCCCTACTCTTAACACACTACCATTTTCCAAATTAAAAAAAAAATAAAATTATTAAACCCCAAATAGGAATCGATGGGGAAAATGATTCCATTTCAGCGATTCCCAACGCCCTCCCGGCTCCAGCCCCAATTTGGGCCGAAACGGAACCGTGAGACCTTCCCGTGAGGAACC
>NW_009716015.1:0-650 GCF_000703405.1 Apaloderma vittatum | reverse complement strand
GCGAAGGCATGGCTAAAGTGACAGCCATATCTGCACCCCGACGGCTCTTGCTAATAAAAAAACCCAACCTCTCTCCCCCAGCCCCTCCTCGAAGTGAAAAACTTTTGGCTGAAGAATGCGGCGGGGTTGTCCTCCCGCTGCTCCCACTCCTCCTGCACCCCTTGCTCCGCCGCAGAGCCCTCCCCCTTGTCCAATTTGGATGAGGCTGTACCTTTTCTTCTCTCCTTCAAGAGTTGAGGGGTTTTTATTCCCTTCTTTTCTGCCCAGATCTCCACTAAACAAAGGAGCTCTGGGCACATCACCAGTTCCAGGACGTCAAGGTATTTAAAAGTTTCAGACTGGGCTGCATAGCTACGAGCTGATTTCTTTCTCTTTATCTGCCTGATTGTTTGTCTGCCTAATTGTATTTGGTTGTGTTTCGCACATTTTTCTGTATTGTTTTTAAACTGATTTGATTTGCACACTCAAAGGCATGGGGTTGAAATGTCTTCCCGATTCCCTCCCAACTTGCAGATCCCTTTAAAACCTAATTTAGCGATTGATTCTCTCTTTGCTTTGTCACTCTTACAAGTGCTGGTTGATGGACTTTCTGAGAGCTGAAAATATTTCTTTTTTCCATAAGAAAAGCCTTCTTTTTGGCGGTATAAATG
>NW_009716014.1:0-5229 GCF_000703405.1 Apaloderma vittatum | reverse complement strand
CGATGCGCACCCCGGAGCTGCGACGCGTTTAAAATCCAGACGGGCTTTTCCTGTCCTGCTGGCGGTTGTTGCCAGCATTAAGCTCTCCGTTATTTGATACTTATTCTTCCTGCGTTCTTATAGAAAGATGGAGATGGCCACTCCTCCGACATCGAAGTGCATCATGTACTGGAAAAGGAAAGTGAAGTCTGAATACATGCGCCTGCGGCAGCTCAAGAGGTTCCAGGCGAACATGGGAGCGAAGGTAAAGCGCAGAAGGCGGATGGGAGCTGCGGCTGTAACTGATAAGCTGTGTTTTAGCTACAAGCTGGGTAAATTGGAAGAGGAACTGCTTCCTCTCGAGCTGTGCAGTCAGGTCTGTTGGCCAGGCGCTTGCCTGACTGCAGGAAGAGCTTCCACAAGTTCCTTCAGCCCTCTCAGAGGGGCTTAAGATGGTTTGCTCTGATGCTCCTCTCCTCGCCAGGCGGGATTTTGGGGTCGGCTGGGATCAGGAGTTAGAAGCTGCTGGCTGTTGGGTAGATTTTCAGCACAGTCCTGTACCGATGCTTCTAACGAGTATCATCAGTTTGAAACGTGTTGCCTTGCACACATTTTGATACTTGAATCAAAATCTCAGGAGAGGTGATTTCTTAAATTTTGAGTGCTGTTTTCTCTCGTTTCAGGCTCTGTTTGTGGCCAACTTTGCAAAAGTTCATGAAAAGACTCAAATTCTGAATGAAGACTGGAAGAAGCTTCGAGTCCAGCCGGTGCAACTGATGAAGCCAGTCAGCGGTCACCCATTCCTAAAGCAGGTGTGGAGAGGAAAAGGGACATGGCAGCAGCAAGTGTGGACTAGAGCCAGGGCTCTGCAGGGAGCCATGAGGATACAGGATGGGTTTTGGCGTATGCTGCCCCGTGTCAGCACCGGGCTGTGCCTCACGCTCTTCTGGGCACTCCTCAGAGGAGGAGGCTCTCCTGTGGAGGAGGCCCAAGCGGTGAACACAGGGCTTCACTGTATTTGTCCTGAAGCACGATTTCTCTCTGGCTGTGGCTACTCCGTGGCGGTTCCCTCACTGCCCTTCTCTGTGCTCCCGTTCCAGTGTACTGTCGAGAGCATTTTCCCGGGGTTCCCAAGCCAGACGCTGTACATGAGGACCCTGAACACGGTGGCGCTGGTGCCCATTATGTACTCCTGGTCCCCTCTTCAGCAGAATTTCATGGTATGTAGGAAGGCTCTGGGGCGCAGGGTTTCGCTGTGGTCAGCGTGTGCTCGTTACACGGCTGTGGGGTGATGATGCCTCCTTCAACCGACTTGCTTCAAGCCCTGTCTGCTTGAGAGAGGACGGAAGGTTTTAGTTGCTTGTTTTGTTGAATCTCGTAAAACAGCCTTGTGTCCACACTGCCTTACCCAGCTAATCTTTCCTTTACACCCACATCCTTTATAGGGTTACCGTTATTTCTCAGGGTTCAAGGAGTAAATATATTTTTGTGGGGCTTTTTCCTTCCTTTTTAAATGAAGACTCTTATTTCTTGGGCAGGTGAGAGGACTGATTAAATGCAGGTGTTGGTGTGACATAACTAAGATTATTTGATAAACGAGCAGGTGGTCTGAGGCTGGACTGACTCATTGCCTGTCTGGGCTGTGGACCCTGCAGGCTCCCGAAGGCTCCGTAGCAGAGTGGGGAGTTGTTGGCACCGGGGTCCGAGCGGGCTGGGGATCGGCAGGCGCCAGTTTTCTGAATTGTATTGGATCTCTTCTCAGGTGGAGGATGAAACTGTTCTGTGCAATATCCCTTATATGGGAGATGAGGTGAAGGAAGAAGATGAAACTTTCATTGAAGAACTTATTAATAACTATGATGGGAAAGTTCATGGAGAGGAAGGTAACTCGGGAGCAGTCAGCACTGTCTGTTCAGGCTCTTGCAAATGACGTATCAAAACCGTCGAGTAGTCAAAAGGTGGCAGCAGTAACCAGCTTTGGTGTGGGAGCTCCTAGAGCAGAAAGACAGGGACGTGCCTGCTCTTCTACTTGGCAAGGACACAGTCCTTCCCTGCAGAGCCGCCTGCCCCATCCTGAAGCTCTGCCTGGAAGAGGAAGGCAGTGGAAAGCTCTGGCATGGCCTGTCCTCAGGCTGATGAAAGAGATACAGCACTCCCCGACTCTGTGGCCTTCAGATCCCACCTGTCCCTACAAAATTGAGAGAAAGGTTCTGGTTGCTAACAGGGTTGCGTGGCTGGCTTGCAATTTGCCACCACGAGGAGTGTGAAAGGCGATGGCACTCCCACCAACGGGCTGGCGGCTCTGTGTTACAGAAATGATGACGGGGTCAGTCCTCATCAGCGATGCTGTGTTCCTGGAGCTAGTGAACGCCCTGAATCAGTACTCGGACGAGGAAGAGGAAGGACACAATGATTCTGAGGCTAAACAGGAGGATGGGAAAGAGGAGCTGCCAGTCACAAGGAAAAGAAAGAGAATTACAGCGGAAGGTGGGTTTGGCCACAGAAACTGGCGTTCTGCTGGTCACGTTTCCATCGTGCCCTGCCTGAGTCAGCTGGGCATCGCTCTCCTGCCATCACACCTGGTTATTAGTGTGTCCTTAAAGGTGGTGGCCAGTGTGACGAGTTCTTGGACAGTGGGCCGAGGCAGAAGGGAAATGGGTTGTTCTCACTGTCCCCTGTGGACAGGGTAAGAAGTTACCAGCTTGAAGTGTGGTGAGGTGGAAGTTAGATGAGTCATCTGGAAAACCATTCCATGGTGAGGTTAGCCAAGCAGTGGGATATTACCTGAGGGGGCTGTGGAATCTCTGATCTTGGAGGTTTTAAAGTGCTGGCCTGGCCAGCACCTGTGAAGGAGTTTGTAGGCAGAGCTGATGCTCCTGCAGTCTGGGGAGGTGGAGCACTTCAAATCCCCTCCAGACCCATGTTCCATGTCTTAGTGTCCCTCTCTGTGCCACCTGGAGTTCTTGTTGCATAGGGGAAGCTCTGGCTTGTGGGATTTTCATGTGTCCTGCTTGACCTTAGGAGTACTGACTGGCAGTTTTGTCCTCGTCTTTAGTTTATAGTGATACGGGTAGGACAAATACCAGGAGCTTTTGTATGTGTGGAAAACCATTGTCCACAGATCCTGTCTTGATAAAAATAAACAGTAATAGTCCTTAAGAAATCGTTAGTATTGCCATCGGTATGTTACGGTGCTCTGAAAGTGGCAGTGGACTGCACCTGGAAATGCTTCAGTCTAGTTGCAGGACAAAAAGTTTGTCCATTGTGTGTGGGATTACATTTCTGTCTCTTAAAATACAATCATGGACACCTGCTGGAATCTCTCTCTGCGAAAGAAGGAAAAACAGGTGCACATCCACCTTGACTGAGGAATTGTCTCTCCTTCTCAGGTAGCAAGAAGTGTTCAAAGAAGCGCTTTCCAAACGACATGATATTCACTGCTATTTCTTCTATGTTTCCTGAATACGGCTTCCCAGACGACATGAAAGAGAGGTGAAGATCTCTACTTAAGTTGTCTGTTACCTTTCTTAGCAACAGCTGAAATCTGTACGTTAGCGAACAGCACTGTGCTCAGCCCAAACGCAGAGCTCAGCTGCTGCCGGCACCGCGAGCAGAGCGGGGTATGGGGGGTAGAAGCTGTAGTTTGGCCTCGAGGCATCTGGGCTAGAGTCCCAGTGGCCCAGGTAGCGATGTCCCCGTTAGGGAAGCGTGCCCATCTGTGGGTGTTTCTGTTTGTCGACAGGTACCGGGAGCTGACGGAAGTGTCGGACCCGAACGCGCTGCCACCGCAGTGCACCCCCAACATAGACGGGCCGTGCGCGAAGTCGGTGCAGCGGGAGCAGTCCCTGCACTCCTTCCACACCCTCTTCTGTCGCCGCTGCTTCAAATACGACTGTTTTCTGCATCGTAAGTGCAGTCTTGGCCGGACGCTTCCCTAGAGCCCTTTTCTCCTCATTTTTCCTCAGTGCTTCACACCTCTGCACGCCTTGCTTAGTGTCTGTGCTGCAGTCTGTAGAGGGTGGTGCCTCCCGGCGATGGCCGCAGCGCCCTGGGAGCCGACAGGTGCCCAGAAGCCTGTTGTAAAGACGGCTCCGCTCCTTTCCTCAAGCGGATGGTAAACCGACCTGCGTGGCCATCCCCTCTTTCTCACCATTATTCAGCACACTGCATTCGAGCCGCCCAGCAGTTTGTGCCGCAAATACTCCCACGACTAGACTTTGCTGTTGCTTTGCGGAAGCTCATCAGGGAAAGTCGTGAGTGATTCACTTCCAAAGTCTGGACGTGCCCCTGTGTTTTGTTGCGTCACTGGAACTTACAGCTTCATCTTATTCATGCTCCCGCGGTGTGTCTGCCAAAGCCTTTTGGATACTGAGGAGCTGTTGGGCCTGCTGTTTCCCAGGTCTAAGGGCTCCTTTGGAAAGTCACAGGACTCTTTCCAGTGAATTATTTATTAAAAGATACGATATTGAGATCATGTGGTCTTTTTGTTTCAGTGTGAAAGCAGATCTTTTTCCTATGGCCTCTCCTTCCCAAGCGTTCCCCCGCTGCTGCCGAGTGCTGTCCGTGGGCAGAGCAGGGGTGGCCGGGGGATGCTGCTGTCTCGCTCCCCTCTGCCCGAGAGCTGCTCGTGCCGATGGCCCCAGGCTGCCGCTGACCTTCGCTGAGCTCCTGCTGCCCTTGTCCCTTGCAGTGTGGGGGGAGACTCTTGGAGGATGCTAATAGTAAAGATAACTATTATTTTTTCAGCTTTTCATGCTACTCCTAATGTGTACAAACGAAAGAATAGAGAGACCAAGATTGAGCCAGATCCTTGCGGAGCAGACTGTTTCCTCTGGCTGGTACGTTTCTGTGTTGCTGCTTTTGAAACCGTGAGAGAAGTGGCCTGGGCAGCCCTGCTCTGCAGAACTCCATGGGTCCTTTTCACACCTTTGGTGATTTTTTTAGAGTTAGTTCTAATCCTCTCTGGATTCAGGTGAGCATGAATCCAAACACAGACTTTACCAGATGCATATTTTAGCAAATCTCTGGTGCAGACTAATTTTGTAGCTGGCAAATGGGAGATCGTGGTGACAAATGATTTCACTGGACTCGACACAGCATTTGAAAAATGAAGCCCAGCTTAAAAATGCTGGGGAAGGAACCTTGCGTCTGTGGGGAAGGCTTGAGCTATTATAAAGACTGCTTTTTGAGAAGAGCAGCCCAGCTGTGTTAGGAGGGGGAGGGCTGCAGGTCGGGGGGCTGGCTGGAGGG
>NW_009716013.1:0-11369 GCF_000703405.1 Apaloderma vittatum | reverse complement strand
CATTGGCTGTAGGGGATCCCAGCCTGGCACCACGGGGGTTGGACTGAGTGTGTGGAAGCTTCTCCTGGCATTGCAGGGGGACAGGGACAGATGAACGCTGTAGATGGTCCCAGCCTGATAATGTAAAGGGAAAGGTGTTGGAGTGTCTATCCTGAGAAGGGACAGAGCTGCTTTCTTGGTACTGCGGAAGCAAGAGAACAGACTCCTCTTGGTCATGTGGGACCCCTGAGCTTGGAGCAGGGAGCCTGGATCTCCAGACCCCTGTCCAACCCATTTTCAGGTGGCTCACATGCCAAGCTGGCCAAGCTCTTGCTCCTCAGTCCTAGTCACTCACTGAAATCTCCTTGACTGCCTGTCTTCTCTAACTTCTAGCTGGACACAGGAGCTGGGCAGAGCTCTCTGTCCAGATAGAACAGCATCTGGAGGCAACATCGTCCCCTTCCCTGCTCTCCTGAGTGGCTGTGAGATCTGATCACAGCGTCAGGCCCTGGCAGTCTGCCCTGCCTGCCGGCTCACTGCCTCCCGTTTGTGCTCTTCCTCCTCCACAGTATCCACACCGGGGACCGACCCTACAAATGTGCTCACCCTGGGTGTGAAAAGGCTTTCACCCAGCTTTCCAACCTGCAGGTAAGGGGCTGTGCTTGGGTTAAAATCTCAGCTTGTCCTGCTCACCAGTGGGTGTGGCAAGGGCTGCTGTCAAGTGGGAGGAGAGGCTACTTGCCTGAGGAGGTGGAGAAGTTGGGGCAGCTGGGAGGAAAGTGAAAGAATACAGAAAAGCAGTTGAAACCCTGCGTGGGGGAGAGATTCCTGCCTTTTGTGGCACTGGTGACCCAAAGAAGACATAAACAGTCACGTACTGTAAAATTGTAAACTCAGCTTGAAAGTGGTAAACCCTTGGTAAAGTTTCTTCCATCTGTTTTGCAGCGGTTTCTACCTTAGCTGAGGCCAGATTTTGCTAATTGTCACACAGAAGAAATCTGGATTGGTAGTTTTTGTTTGTTTTGCAGTGAAATGGAGAGCATAAGAGTAGTGATTTAGGGAAACAGAGGTGGTGTGTCCTGTTGCAGTATCCTGGAGGAGGGGAACTGTAGAGAGTGCCAAATGGCAAAGAGCTGTAAATGCCTGTGAGAAGTTAGAGCAGATCCTGCCCTGAAGGACAGCGGCAGATGTGGGGAGCATATAGATAGTGAGGCAGGAGAGAAGAGGACTGGGAAAGAGCTGTGTGGAGAGTTCAGAACACTCTACTCTTCAGACTCCTAGTATGCCTGAGGAGAAGGGGCATCTGTGGGGAAGATGTGGTGGGCTGGAGGGAGAAGCTCTGTCTCCTATGCTTGATGCCAGGTCTACCTCCCTCAGCAGGCAGGGCCTAGCTGAAAGGGGGTGTCAGAGGTAAAGCCTTCTCCAGTACTAATATTTGCTTTCTTCCCTGCACTTGCTTTCTCCTTCCTTCCAATGGCTGCTGCCCCCCAGTCCCACAGACGGCAGCACAACAAAGACAAACCTTTCAAGTGCCACAACTGCCACCGTGCGTACACGGATGCTGCCTCGTTGGAGGTGCATCTGGCTACGCACACGGTGAAACACGCCAAGGTCTACACCTGCTCCATCTGCAGCCGGGCCTACACCTCGGTGAGTGTTTGCTGCCCTTGGGCTGTAGCAGAAGTGGACGCACTTCTCAGGGAGTAGCTCCTCCAGGCACTGATCTGTGCCTCCCCGTTGGCCTTGGTTTTTGCAAACGCTGTCCCCACCTCTCACGCTGTTCTTCCTGTTGCAGGAGACGTACCTGATGAAGCACATGCGGAAACACAACATCCCTGACCCACAGCAACAGGTGGTTCAGGCGCAAGCCCAGGCCTCCCAGCAGCAGCAGCACTTCCAGCCGCAGGGCGGAGGGGCAGCAGGGGGCCCTTCTGGAGACACTAACCAACCCAACCCTCCCCCCCAGTGCTCCTTTGACCTGACTCCTTACAAGACTTCAGAGCATCACAAGGACATCTGCCTCACTGTCAGCACCAGCGCCATCCAAGTGGAGCACCTCTCCAGCTCCTAGAGAGACCTCAGCCCAGGGAGCAGAAAGCCTCTTGTGCATAGCCTGCGCCCAGGGGCACCGCTTGTGCAGCGGCCCTCCTCGTGCAACAGTCTCCGGCCTCTCCTCCTGCAACAGCCTCTTCTGGCCGTGTAACCCTGTTCATGGCAGCCCCTTGAACAACAGCCTGTCTCAAGGGGGTGCTCCTTCTGTGCAACAGCCTGCCTGGTAGGAGGATGCTTCCTTGTGCAAGAGCCCCTTTCCTGTGCTGGGATCACGTCCTCGTGCAAGAGCCCCTCCTTTCAAACCCAAAGAAAGGCCCCCGTTTTGCCTTCTCTCTCACTGTAGGATGCATATGAAGGGGGGGTGCGTGTTGAGACATGTGTGGTGGATGGGATGGAGAGACGGTCCTTGTACGTACAGGGGCTCGGACACATGTTTTCAGCAGGCCACAGAACAATGTGGCAGGGTTCACAGCTGGATGGGGTTCTTTGAGGATTTTCTTGAGTGTCTAAGAGAGAAATATCCATTCCTGTCCCTCCTGCTTCTGAAAGGGAGGAGGGGTCGCTTGTCCTGCCCCAAGGACTGGATGGGAGAAACCTTCTCCCCAGTGGAAGGTGAGGCCAGTGAGGGGGGAGAGGTGAGGTGAGGCATGTTCTCTGGGCGGGACAGGTGCCTACACTGCCCGAGGGCTGTGGAGTATTGCACTCTTTCTCCTCCCCTGGTGGAGAGCAATAGAGAGGAGTCTGTCTGAACTGGCTGCTGCTTCTCTCTCCCAGCTGTCTGAGCAGCACGATGGCCCAGGCCCTGTAGGAATGTGGGTTCCTGCTCATTGCTCTTCCTGCCCGTTGTGGATGATGTCCTAGCAGCTTGTACTCCTCCTCCTCTCCCTCCTGCTTTCCCTCCATCTCCACACCTCCTCAGAAAAGCCTGCAGGCATCAACAACAAACCAAAAAGCAACTGGAGGGAGGGTTAAGAGACTGCCAAAATAATTGTCACCCTTCTCTCCCTTTCCCAAAAGGCGGAACAACAGCAGTTCTGACTCTCACATGCCTGTCCTGCCCCCAGTTTCCAAAAGGGAAGGAGGAGGAGGAATAGTCTTTTCACGGAGCCAGCAGGAGGCAGGGAAAGGCTAGCTTCTCCTGCTCCCCTCCCGTCACAGCGCTCTCCCAGGCTCCCTCTTGCCAAGACGGGCTGGACTCACGTGGCAGTGGTGGCCTCTTCTGGACCCTGGTCATGGGAGAGAATTCCCCAAAAGGTGGACAGTGGAGAGAAGGGGATGAGGATCCCCACAGAGAGACCAATCTAATGAGAAGGGGGAGCCAACAAGAATAAACTGAAGGCCCCTTGAATTTATATATATATATATATATAAATATCTATTCCCCACCCCTGACCCGCTCTGTCCTTGCTGTAACTGTTTCTATCTCTGTGTTTATAAAACGCATTATCCTGGTGAATTTTTATTTTCAATCTTCGTTTGTTTTTCCCTTTCTCTTCGTCTTCAATTCTCCTTTCCCCCCCCCTTTTTTTTTTAAATTGATCCACATGACTACTAGTCTTGTGTGTCACTTGTTAGTTTCTTTGGATCATGGAGGCTGACTTGGAAGAGAATGAGAAGGCAAAGGAAAGAGCATGTGTTGTTGGGATTTAAAATCAATCACCCACCCAAAGCCTATAGAATCCCAGACTTCTGTATGAACAACCAATAGGGGCTTTTTTTTTTTTAACCATCTTGTATAGAAATAAATTGGTGTAAAAGGCTCCTTGAAGGTGCTGCTGCAAGCACCCTGCCCCTGTGATGTGTGTTCCTTCCCTCTGCACCAGACCCACTGCACAAGACATCTTGCTGCCGTGAGTCCCGACCGGCTGTGTGGGGGGACGCGAGGGTAGCACATCCCTGCCTTGGAGCAGCGCTTGCGGTTTGCACAAGGAAAGTGAGGAGCTCTGTGCTCTGGCAGAACCGTTTTTCTCTGTGTTAAGTCATCAGGGTTGGCTGCAAATGGTTTGAGTGTTTTGTAGATCCATAGCTTAGGCCAGAAGAAGCTCAGTGACTTGACTCCCGCATTTCACAGGTGGCGTTTCAGTCCATTTTTCCCAAGAACTAATGTGTATTTGAAATATGTGTTGACAAAACGCAATTGGCTTGATTTTGAGGTGCTGGGACATGGAGAATCCCTTCTGTTGGAAGACTTAGATGAGGTATTCGTGTTCTCACTGTTTAAGTATCTAGCCCGACTTCTCCTTTAGATCTGTTTGGCTTTGGCTTCCGGTTACTAGTTCTGGATATGTCCATCCTGCCGATTCAGACAGCCTTAGAGCACAGTGGGACTTTTTTCCCCTGGGCCGGTATATAAACACTGTAATGTCACTTTTCAATCTGCTTTTTGACAAGCAAAATAGATGGAGCTAACTCCTTGTATCTTCCACTGTAAAGGATTTCCTCCAGCTCATGAATTATTCTTGTCTTTCCTCTCTACACCTTGTCAAATCTTTCAGCAGATTGGTAAAAACCGTTCCTTTCCAAACTGAGTGTTCAAGCCCTGGTGCCCCTGATGAGGTCCCCCCTGCCCTTTGCCTTAAGTCTGCAGAGGATCGCGTTAGCCCTTTTCTCGCAGCATCGTATGGGAGCTCACCTGAGCTGCTTCTCTGGAGTGACCCTGAGATCATCCCAAGTCTTGGTTTTCCATGGTAGCGTTTCCCCTCTTCCTACAGGTATGGTCTGAATTGTTCTTTTTCTAGCTGCTTAACGTGAGGCTGTATCGAAATCCACTTGGTGTGAATGGACCTGGCGTGCTGATGGACCAGGTTACTCACCGCTTGCCCAATTTCGTCACCTGCAAACTGTATCAGTTGTTATTTTTTACTTTCAGATCCAGGTTGAAAATGCTGTATTGCATCTGACCTACACTAACTTGAAAAGCATCACTGAGCGCAACTTTTTATTAGCTTCTTTTTGTGACTTGCAGGCTAGGCATTTCTTAATCCTCTTAGTATGTGATTATGTACAGTAAATCTTTTTGACTTCTGGTGCTAGGTCAATGCCTTACGAAAATTGAAGTATGTTGCACCTATGCAGTCCCCTTTATTAAACCAAATGTATAGTGATGTCATCTAAGATTGAAGTTAGGGTTTGGGGTTTTCCTTTTCTTTTTTTCTACAAAATCTGTATTTCATAAAACCTTTGAGTTAGAGGTCTTATTTTTTCATTCACTAATTTTTCATCTTGATCGCTGTTCTGTAATTTTGACATTGAGTCATTTCATTTGTCTTTTGGGAATACTCTCATGAACGTCTTAAGGTATTTCCTCTAATGTCCCCAGTTTAATTAAAATCAGAATCAATGGACTAGAGAGCTTGTTAGTGAACGCTTTTAGGACTCCTGTTTCTTTGCTGACTTAACATCTACTAAGGATGTACATTTTTATCTAATCTCCTACTTTGATACTAAGGTACTGGGCAGAAGTTGATCTTTTCATATGTTTGCTACATCCTGTTTCTTTTTCACCAAAAGTTTTCCTCTTTCTTGATTGTGGAATTGGGGCTTTTTTGGCCACATAATAAACTTTTCTTATGGAAGAATTTCATTCACATTTTTCTGCCTTACTCCTTTTTTCCCCCACAGACAACTCAGTTCATAGTTTTGCTCACCTAGGAAATTAGCACAGACTCAGCAAAGGTTTATTACTGCTTGTGGCTCCCCTCTGCATGCCCATATTCCATATAAACAGGACAAAACTGCCAGTTTCATAGTATCATAGAACATTTTGAGATGGAAGGGACCTTTAAAGGTCATCTAGTCCAACCTCCCTGCAGTGAGCAGGGACATCTTTAAATAAATTAGGTTGCTCAGAGCCCCTTCAAGCCTGACCTTGATTGTTTCCAGGGATGAGGCCTCTGCCACCTCGCTGGGCAACCTGTGCCAGTGTTTCACCACCTTCATTTTGAAAAATTTCTTCCTCATATCTAGTTTAAATCTTCCCTCTTTTAGTTTAAAACCATCACCCCTCGTCCTATTGCAACAGGCCCTGCTAAAAAGATTGTCCACATCTTTCCTGCAGGCCCCCTTCAGGCACTGACAGGCCGCTATAAGGTCTCCCCAGAGCCTTCTCTTCTCCAGGCTGAACAGCCCCAACTCTCTCAGCCTGTCCTCATGGGAGAGGTGCTCCAGCCCCCTGATCATCTCTGTGGCCCTCCTCTGGACCCGCTTCAACAGGTCCACTCAAGTTATCTTGTCTTCTATCACCACAAAATCTGAAAAATTGACTTGTTTCAGGTGCAGTGTTTTGTATTAAGAAAGCTACAGTTTTTGGAAAAACATTTTGGCGACTGGTTGAATTCCCTGGGGAATGGCTCACAAGTTACAATTCCTTGCAGTGGTTTTTCATTTTATACATTAAAGGAGCTTGAAATCACCTTTCCTGGCCCCTGATTTAATGTGCTCTTTTCTAATGTCTGCTATCCTTCCCCTTCTTGGTGTCTACTACCTAGCATGGGGATTCGTATGTGTTTCAGGCTGTATGGTTCCTGTGTTAGCAGTTATTTCAAAGGTATTATTGCTTGTGTTTGTGCAGCTTGATCCTGCTCCTATAGTTTTTACTGTCCTTGGGAAGAAAGTAATGATTTTTCAGTAAGGGACTTTCCCATCGAGTTTCAGAAATGCCGCTTGATTCTAGGCCCTCTTTATTTCTCATCAGTGAGAATTTCTTACTTCTCTGTTTACCCAGAGCCCTGTTGCTAGTGAAGAAATAATTGAAGATGCCTTACTATCTTTGTCACCTATTTGGGTTTGGATTAGGTCTTCCTCTTTGAATTTCCAAGGCTGTTTAACGTATTCAGAGTGCTTCACGTTTAAAAAGTAAGTTGCTACCTGCGCAATGCAAAATATAGCATCTATACAAAATTCTGCCCTGTTGAGATGAAGCCTCATGTTCCACAATCTGCAGCTTTTCAGCTTTGTGCACTCAATTATTTACCTCCCACTCACGAGAGTAGAAGATTCTCTAACAGGATCCCATGGCCCATCCTCTTCAGCTCCCTGGATTGTTTGACCCTGCATTTTCTTTGTGATGCCAATCCATTTGTTTCTGTCTAACCAAGAAGACTTGACAATGTCTCTGGAGCCCTGGATTAGGTTGCATCTTGTATCTTTTCTGGAAGGCAGTAGCACTTTCTTTGCTTGTCCTTTACTGAAATGGTTTTCTGTTCTCAGCTGGATTTTGCAAATTATTGTTGCTTTAAAAGGAAACATCACGTAGGCTGGAAATCATTTAGAAAAGTCACCCACAAACAGTAACTGAATCTCAGCCATGACTAATGATAGTATTGCTGGTCTATAATTCAGTTAAATCTTCAAGAAAGATTTAAGACTTTCATAATTTAAAGCCTTATGGTTAGTCAACCATGTCCCTTATTAGCGTTTTTGTTGGTTATCACTGCCATTAAAACTGCCATTCTTTTCTTTTTTTTTCCTTTTTCTTTAATCTGTAGGATTTTGTTATGCCTTTGTTCAGTACATTAAAGTCTTCTGCTAGAAGAACTTTTTTTTTTTTTGTAATAAATTACAGACCATGATCAAGTCACTGTATTCATCTTTCCAAACAACTAAATTAAATTGAGCTGCTTTAGGTGTCTCATAGTAAGGCTTGGCTCCATCATGTAGTTCTTGTCTTCTGCCTTTCTTTTTCCTTTGTGAATGACCAGGCTTTGCAGTGTTCAGTTGTGAGTCTTGTTGCGTTAGGCCTAGATGGTTGTCTTGAGTCACCAAGCTTCCATTGCCATAAACTGATGCCTAGTTCTTTAAAAGAGATCTTTTCCTTTAAGTTAAAACAAATAGTATTATGTCTCTCTTAGCTGAGTGCAACCTGTATCAGTTGCACTGTGATTTTGCCAAACCAGTGTTAGATTCACTGGCTTACAGCAACCTGGATGATCCCATTTACTTTTCAAATACTTTTAAGTAAAAGTGTATGCTGGTCTTCTGGAACACATTCAGAGCTCCATAGTCATTCGGAAAAGAAAGCCCATTGCTTCCATCTGCTTGCCAGATGATTCTTTTAAAGTTATTGTCAGTTTCTAGCTATGCAACTCCTAGGATGTTTTATTTAATGGGTAGAACTAAACATCTCCCTAAATCTCATTGGCAATAGGTAACGTTTCATTCTGTCACGGATTTGTCTACATCATCCGACTTTCTTCCTAATATAGAATATAATTATGAGACTCTGCCTGTCTTCTATATTTTTATTGATTATTTTATCATCTTTATATCAACTAAATGATATATATCATGTTTAGGATTTTCTTCTAATATTTTGCAGGTAATGTACCCAAAAGCTGCCCAAGTTTACTAGTGCAGTTTCAGAATATTGAATGAAATTGCTCTGTACACTTCCTTAACTACAAGATAGGTACCTGTTCAATCGTCATTTCAGGTACAAGATTAAATTTGTGTGCATGGTTTCTTGTTTCTGTATAGTAGAACACCAAAGTACTAGAGAGATGTAGTAACTTGGTCCAACAAACATTTCGATTTCATGTAGTGTCTATGTAATGAATGGAAAAAAAAAACTGCAAGAAAAGAAATCATGACACCAAAGAACTAGAGTCTATGCCTAGTTTTGCTGCTGAAATAGGGTACGTTTTTGGAACGGGGACACAGCTATAACGTGGGGCCTTTGGCATCCTCTTTCATTTGTAAAGCTGGTTAACTACCTTGGGGCAAGTGCTGCAGATCAACTGTTTAACCTTTGTGAGAATGAAGTGTGGGTATGTCCAATCTTTCCTGAATGGAAGGAAACGCAGAGCAGGGACCTCTGAGCTGAGAATGTTAGAGCAAGAAGAGCTCAATGTATACCTCTGCGGCAAAGAGGGAACCAAACAAGACCCTGAAGTTTTAGGCCTCCTGCTGGGCTACGCGTGAGGATCCCTCTCAAGCGCTGGCCCTGTTGTCCTCAGAGAGCATTTAAGAGGCCTGTAAGGTAACTGAGAAGCTGGAGGCTTAAATTCGGTGTGCAGACCATTTCCAAGGGAAAATACGGAGGCACCTGTAGATCAATAAAGGTTGAGAACCACTACTCTAGGCTCCTTCAGCAGGCTGCTTAGCTTCCCCGTGCGAGATCAGCCGGCCTTCGGGGCAGTTGCCCCCACCCATCGGTCGAGGTCCTTCATCTGCCCAGGAGGTATTTACTGGTTGAACACTGGAACATAATCCCAAGTCGCGAGCTCTGGGGTTGGTCGTTGGTGCGTGACAGCCCCGGGGGTTAGCACGTGTGGCTTTGTTACTGCAACGTTTCCACGAGTATCGAGACACGAAGATGGGGGGGGGGGGAAATAAATCATTATGTGCCTCTAGAGTGTATTCCAGTTGGGGAAACATCTTCCTGTAAAATCATCCATGCCCATGCTAGGACTTTAAACTTGCACAAGTACAAAATACCACACCTCTCGTCTACCATGGTAATGCTCCATCTGTGGGTGAGGTTGCTTCTGGAACCCTGAGCAATGCGTTTCTCCATGAAACTCAGCGGTCGGGCTGTCTGAAGAAAGTGGAGCTAGAGAGACAGCAAACTGCTCTAGATCCAGAGTTTAGGACCTAGTTTGTGCTGATTGGAACAGTTTCTGGTGTTGTTGAGACCACACAGGTACAAAAAACTGCCTCTCCCCTTTGTTTTACAACTTCATTGTGGCAGTTGATGAAGTTAAAGATACAGTTGTACACTTTACTAAAGGCTTACCATTTAGATTTTAGGCGAGTGTCTCATTTTTTCCACTGTCTTTTGTATCAGTCATTCCATCTCAGTGGTCTAGTATTTTGACATCTCCCTAGGCTTGGCTTGGAGGGTAAGATGGATTTCCCAGGAGGTCTTTTAACCAAATTTGTGATATCTAAGAACGCCTGTTTCTTAACATCCGCCTCATTCACTCTGGTAGCTCCAAGGAAGATGTGTGGGGGGGATTCGGGTTTAGTACGGTGACAGGGTCTAGGGAGCAGATTTTTTTTTTCATGTAACAGCCACATCCTTCCCCTTAATTAAGAGTGTAAAGCAATTTATACAAGAATTTCAAAGTACTTGAAAAACAAAGGCTTAACAATAATGTTCAGCTAACTGAAGCCAGCTGCTTCACACGGGAACTGAAAAGAATAAGAAATGTGTTTTGAATAATTAAAAATATGTCATAAATAACTTAAATGTCTATAGGACTGGAAAACACTGCATCTTCAGAATACAGAGGATCTCTGAATTAACCAAATAGTTTAACAGCAAGATGGTTGGTAGTTCAAGCAGCTGCAATTCATTTTTATAACAGCCTCTCAGTCTTGCATCGCAGGCTGCTGGAAGACTTAATCCCAGTATATCCATATAAATAAAGGCATGCTGTTTTGGAAGATTTTTGGGAGGAAAACAAAGTGGCAAGTCAGGTCACTTCTCCTCATGGCCAGGGTCTAGCAGCACATAGACTGTACAATGACAGTTGTTGCTCGAGACTATCAGGAAGAAAACCCAAGAGAGCGTAAGTGAATGGGCAAGAGAAGGGTGGATAAAATGTCATGTTTGTCCAACAAACACGGTGCCTCCTGAACCGCGTGGGAGGAATTCACACTGACCTCTTCAAACCATCCTGAATATTACAGACCCTAAGGACCCAAAGAAGTCATTTTGTCTCGCTCCCTTTGTTGTGCGACCCCACGCTCTTGGCCAAGAGCAACGCCACAGGTGCCGTGTGCCCTCACTAGCAAAGGACAGGCTGGGCAGGCTCCTGAGCTCTGGCCCAGGAAGGTATCTCGCTTGGAAGTGCACATGGTCACACAAGTGGGTCTGGCAAGACGGAGAAAAGAAAGCCTGGTCCCATGTTAAACCTCATTTCTGTTGGTTTGTTTGCTGTCTTAAGCTTGTACCACAATCACCTTACAGCAAAGCGCTGCCGTTTGCAACGTTTGTAACGGGGGCGAATTGTGCGGTGAAGGGGAAGGGGCAGTGCCCCTCGCTTGGAAGTGCACATGGTCACACAAGTGGGTCTGGCAAGACGGAGAAAAGAAAGCCTGGTCCCATGTTAAACCTCATTTCTGTTGGTTTGTTTGCTGTCTTAAGCTTGTACCACAATCACCTTACAGCAAAGCGCTGCCGTTTGCAACGTTTGTAACGGGGGCGAATTGTGCGGTGAAGGGGAAGGGGCAGTGCCCCCACCAGCTCCCCCTCCCCCCCTGCATCGGGCGGCAGCGCCCAGCTGGGCTGTTGAAACTTATGTGAAGCCAGGAGAGACGTTCGCGGCCTCCAGAAGCCTCACGCCGTTCCGCTGGCGCCGGGATGCGGGCAGCAGGTATTTACCCTCGGGAGGGAG
>NW_009716012.1:0-14959 GCF_000703405.1 Apaloderma vittatum | reverse complement strand
ACCACGACACAGGGCTACCACGCCAGCTTGCTGGAGTTCCCCACACTAGCTTGGCTTCTTCAACACCAGCTGCCACAGTAGTGGCAACACTAGTAGCATCAGCACTGTATTTATCCAGAAATGTGCTTATAAAAACTTTATTTGTCCCATATCTACCTCTTTCTCAAAGGAGAGAAGTGAGTCCCAGATGGTATTTTTGCTGAACTGTGGAGCAGCCTTTCTTAACAGTTATTTTTGTTTCCATGAAATAAAAGGAGAAGGCTCAATTGAAATAATCCCTTTGGCCCTAATGGAAGAACCAGAATCTACCTTAAAGCAAAAAGGTTGGCAACCAACCTCCCCTCCCCCCAAATCAACCAAATATACCCTACTACCCCTCCCAAAACAACCCCATGAGTTAAGTTGCCAGATTGTCTCCTGCTGCTGAAAGGCAGTGAATGATAAATTCCATGAGGTGAAAAAAGAGAGCAAGTTCATAATAAATAGATTAAATATAAGCTATTAGATCATTTGGAAGTAATTTGGTGCTGTCTAATGCCAACCATTACTGATGTAAAGTACATGATGTGTCAAGAAAAAGAAATACCAGGTGAAATTACAGTAAGGTAAAAAGGAGATATAGACATCCACTCAGCTGCTAATCGTGGCTGTAAAACTTGCCTCTACCCTGTAAGCTGATGCTAGATAACAATGACAGTAGAAACATGGGAGATAATTGGAGTCCCTCTCCTGACTCTTAATCACAGCACTGCTTCTTTTTTTCGCTTTTGTTCTAGTCTGTCATTATAAAAAGTAAACTTAGCAAGGTAAGTTTAATAATAAAGTCAAAGAGGAGCTGTCAGGTAATTTTTTTTTTTTTGTGTTGAGAGATCTGTTTGCAAAGAACTGTAATTGTTTTATTGAGTGGTCCCACAAATGAGCAATATTAGAACATCAAGAGATGCTACAAAGGAGAGAGTCCTTGAAATATTGTTAATGTCCATAAATTCCCGTATTCTGCCAGCCCTTATGTACTTTTTTCCTGCAGCCTGCGCATTTAGGGGAAGGTAGATGTTCAGATCTGGACAAAGTGTGCTAGTTAAAACAGATTGCAAGACTTTTAAATGACGTTCATTTGAAGGATACATAAAATACCACTCAGGCAGAAGTTGTTCCCCTCAGAAGGTATAGTATCAGTTTGGTAAATGAATAAAGAAAAAATGCCAAGTGCAGGTATGTTCTGCAGAGTACAAAGAGAACTTGTAAGAGTTCTAGAGGTCACTTGGGCAGTAAGAATAGATGCCGGCTTGCCATGGCTGGTACGGCAGCTAGAAATGCACCGAGACAGAGATCTACATAAGATCAGGAATGTACTTGTAACATTAAATCGTCCATCCTGCCCAGTGATAGTGTTTTCCTGAGAGATAAATGTTTAGGTTCTAAAATCATTCCTTGTCAACATACCCCTCAAGGAAGCTGCAGTGTTTCACCAGGGAGTCAAATCTTATTCTCTCATTTTTTTTCTTTCTTTATTTTTTTTCCACTGCCACAGAAAGAAAGATGAAGCATTAATACTACTGCTGTGAAGTTCTGGAGATTGTTCAGGATTTGTTTTTGTGTATGGGAGAGATCAAATCTAGACCTATTCTGCAGAAATCCTAGAAGGTGCCAGTTTCTAAGTTATCTTAAAGTTGTGTACTACTTCACTCCTATGTAGACAGTTTGGGAAGCCAAACAACATCTGACCCGTAAACTGAGGTCTTGGCGGCAAGGAACTCAACTTTAAAATCTATATAACTTTTTTGGTTGATGTTTTAGGAGTTATTTAAAATGCAAACAGAATTATCCTGATAACACTGAATTTTAACTGGTTGCTTCTTCAGAAAGTACTTTTAAATAAATAAAGGTGCAACAGCTAGTTTGAATCATTTTGATGTGTGAAGTTAAAACTTACTTTACCTGTCATTGAAGGTATTTTTAAGTGTGGTGATGGAGCAAAGAGTCAAATGCAAAGAGAAAACCAAAATATGGACGTTCAAGCTAACAAGCTTTTAAAGTAAGAGAACTAGTACATTCCTTATCTTATGTTTTTACTTGTTATTGTTGTTTCTTCAGGGGTTTGGGAGATTTTTCTTAAGTTCCAAAGCAAACTATTTAATACCAGGTTTTAGGTATTTTGAACTGCCCTAATTTACGGATTTTGAGTTAAATATTTCTTCCAAATACTATTCTTTCATTTCCTAATAATAATAAAAAAAAAATCTGATTTTTGTGTCTTGTTGATTCCTAGATTTCAGAAGCTTAATATGAAAGATTTTTTTTTCAATCAGTCTAGGGAATCATTTCTCTGAACTGAACTTTAGAAATACTGTATTGGAAGCAAATAGGTTAGCACAAGAGGGGGATTTCTAGGCAATTTCTCCCCCTGGCTTTGGTTAAATCTTCACAGATTGAGGAGGAAATCCAAATGCATTCTACGCATCTCTATGCTTTAAAACAACTATCTGCAGGTGTTTAGCCATGTATATATGGCTGGACACATGATGAGACTTTTTAAATCTTCAGCCAAATCTTCACTTGCAGAATAATGAAGTGTTGAAGGAGGAACCAAGATACACGTAGAGGTTATGATCTCATATGTAGTGAGTTATTGCTGTGCTGATACTTCTCATTATATATTGTATATATCATGATATCAATTGCTGAGCAGTAGTTGAAATTTTTTTAAGAATCTTTAAGGAGGAGAGGTGCTGTGTATGCATATGTGTAATGTGCTCTCTGTATTAGTCAACCATTGTCCTATGAGCTGCTGAGAAAAGCATGTTCTTCAGAGCTTCCCTGCCTACTCACTAAGCTACAGCTATATTCCATACTACTAAGCTCAAGCAACTTGGGAGCAAATTTAGGTCAGTGTGGAAGCATCTAAATACTCCTTTCCATATAGGTGGAACATAGTCAGCTGGCCACGGATTTTTGAACATCACAGCTGGAGAATATATCAGTTTTGTTTTGCATCCTAGAGCTTAACCCCAAGTAGTTTTAAAGTTTGTTGACAGTATGTTAGGAGAGTAACTCAGAAGGAGAATTATTTCTTAGTAAGTGTGAACATTTCTTGTAGTGCCTAGATAGATACTAGGAAGCCTTCATCCAAGTATTGAACTTCTGCATTTTGATCTTGTTTTCCAAGCTCTACATGGCAGCAGAATGAATGGAATCCTACGGGTGAATTCTATCCAAGACATATGCGGACTTTCTGCTCCTCTTTTAAAGTAGTTTAAATATTTTGATTGATCATCATCAGTAGTAATATTTTGGTGGTTCTTGATTTGGAAATAGACTTGGAGATGCCTAAGAACAACTTGGTGAGATTTAACCTCTCTAATGAGATCTTGATAGACAGCATATTTAAATTAGAAGGGGGAGGGGGGCAACGTGAAATAGATCATATTGTAATTTCAGTAATCAAATGCACTGAAATATGTCATTGAAAAGATAGTTATGAATCTTAAATCTTAGGATGGCTGTCAGGTTTATTTTAGTCTATGAACAATGACAATCATAATTTGAAGATGAAATATGGTCAGAGCTTCTGTCTCCTTGACAATCACTCCAATATTTAGACAAAAAAACACTCTCTCATGGATTTCATTAGTCAACTCATGCTTTTTACCTTTTCCATTATGTAACTCTACATGTGAGAAGCCTAGACAAGCAGAATTGAGTGTTAGCGCATTCAAACATAAAAGAAATTACATATGAGTATGTAAAACCAGAGGAACTTTTAGGACAATCCCACAGATTATCGCACAGCAAATAATAGAGTTACATCTGATGAGTTTGGATGTGCTTTTGAGCAATTACAAAAACCTTCTTTAGCATCCTCATATATTTTTCTGTGCTTGTTGCATAGCTGCATTAAGTTTTTTGAGTTCATTATTTCATATGTTGTTGTCTTGATGCTTAATAACAAAAACTAGAGAAAAAGAGAGAAACTAGCAGCACTGGGAAAGTCTTGAGCTGCTTTGGCTAATGAGCCGGAGAGAACGAAGAGATCCTGATTAACAAAGCAATCTGCATTTATGAAGTATCTTTTATGTAGAGTGTCTCTGGGCACTTACAATGCAATGATCTGTGGAGCTTGGCTAAGCACGTGAAAAAGCTTCAAAGAATGGGAATTTTGAAACCAGGAAAAGAAGGAAGCTTGATCTAATGTCATAAGGCAGGAAGCTCTGGAGCCTTGGGGCACAATTAACAAAGGGTCTGGCACCTGCCGTCTCCAGTCTTTGTATTTGTTTAGAGAAGGATTTATTAATTCTACTCATGGGATGTGTTTCCTTTTCTTGGCTCTGACCCATCATGGCTCAGAATGTATCTAAATACTTGTGTGGTAATATCAGATTGTGTGCATTCTTGAGTCAGGTAAGAGTAGTACGGAGGGTTGCTTACTGAAGCTTATTAGATAATTGCTTTCATTTTTGTCTTCTTTTTTTATCCCGCTTTCTCCTCCTCCCCCCCTTTTTAACATCAGCAAGGTAGTTCGAAGAGAAAGCAAACAAAGGAATTTATGATGCTTTTTTTGCATCAGAATTATTGCAGAGTTTATCAAATTTCACTTTATTTATTTATTTTTATCTGCTACTGATGTAAATGACATGTCTACTGAAAAGTCAATGCTGGCTGCTGTTTCTTACCAAAGCACAGGAAGGACTTTAGTGACACATGCTTCTTTGGAGAAAAGTTTAGGGGTTTGGGTACTACTATATTTCCTTTATGTTCTTGAGGATATTAATGATTTCTCCCTTTGAATATTTAAAAAAGAACAATTTTCTCTTAGAGCTATACTGTCACCTTATTTGAGTATCGTGAAATCTTTTATGGGCTTATTGTCAAACCTGTGTGTAGCGGGAAGTTGTTTGTGGCCCAGTGTATATACAGGGTTAAATGGACAAGACAGTGAACAGAAGAAAGAATACACTGATTTTCTTACTTTTATATTTGAGAAGGTGAGGCAGAAAGCATCATGTGCAGTGGTTAAGCCGAAATGTCTGTGGCATTGCATGGATTTAAGTATCCTAATTCTTAGTTCACATATTTAATAAATAGAACAGCCCATCCAATACAATGTTACTTATCTTTTGTTTTTGCCATCTGGCAATATATTTGTAGGTCATTAAAAACATCCCACAGGATAAAATCTGCATATTAGGCATGGTCAGAAGGACTGTATAGACATTGCAGCCTATGTAGTTTAATAAGTTGTTAATCCTGATGAATAAACCTTGTGAAGTATAAAATAAATAAAAGAAACAGGTAAGAGGGTATATAGATGGGCAGGTGAAAATTAACAATGCTGGACACCTGATATCATTATCCTAAGCTTTTCAAAGAGCCTTCAATACAGATAGACTGCAATTTTCAAAGTAAGCTATAGAGGTTATTTTTTTCTAAATCGTATAGAGCTTTCTAGGAGAATCTCATTTGTGGTGGATTTTTAGGGGTTTTTGGCGATGTCCAACTTGTGTTTTAATAAATGGGTTTCATTTTCTTATGTGATATATTGCCATTAAAAAGATTTATTTTTTTTTTTTGCTACAAGATCCCTCTTTTTGTAACAGCCTTTATTTTCAGCATTTACAAAACAGTTTCAGGACAGGAACAAGACCATATCATTTAGTCTGCTCAAACCCATGCTTCTCTAAAGGTATTGTGGAGAGAGTGACAACAGCCCAGCTCAGCTTTAGTGGGTAGATGATGAGCAAGCCAAGGGCTTTTTCATCAAAGCACAATTTTTTTCCTACCCAGTAAACCCCAAAATCAAAATGATCCACGATATACTTTTCTGAGTTGTTCACAAAAATAATTGTTATGTGATCACTTCTGATGCTGTGTCATTTCTTTGCTGAAGCCGATGCTATTATGGATATAAACTCGTATGGCGTAACAGCTGTTTATCAAAATATTCATGAAAATTTTCTGTGACAGTAGAAATGGGCATACTTGTAATACTGTTTCCATGGAAAAAAGATGCATGTGCTTAGATTTAGTCAAAATTATGACATCCTGTTCTAAACTTGACAGAACTAGTTCAGCACGTAATCCATAATAAAATAGGAACTGTGGTATTTTAACGCTAATTCAGTGCATATTGGTTTGTATGCAAAGACTCTGTTTAAGATATTGAAAAACAGGTTTTCTTAGTATATGCTACCCAAGGTATGGCATCTATCCCAGTCCTGGGATATGAGTAAAGTTTTTATCTGGGGTCCAAGCTACGGTTCCATGGTTTTCTCTCTCTGCCCAGCATAACAACGAGTGGATGTTACATTCATTTTTGATTGATGTGGTATTGAGGAGGATTTGGAAATCTGAAAAACCATATTATTATAAAGATTACAGAAGCGTGGGAAATGGAGCCAGGAATGTACCTATAATTTAGGGTAAAGAGTAATAATGAGTGCCCATAAAAATAAATAACCATGATGTTAAATAGACTGCAGATCATTTGCACCTTGAGACTTTTCTCAGATTTTGTGCCAGTGAAAAAATGTGGTAATAAGGCCTCATGTTTTTTAGCCAAAAGAATTTCTTATGTGCAAATTTTGTTTTGAGTCATTTGAATAGTCTCAGAAATCTTTAGGAGCATGAAGGGGATGAGAGAAGGACTATGAAAGCTGAAGTCATAGAAAGCCTGCACTACTATGAAGAAGTACTTTATGATCAGATTGTCCTTAATCTTATTTTTTATATATATATTGCTTTTGACTCCTTCAAAGCTGGTAATGCCATTCTGAAATCTTGTAATCAGGTTTGTTTGTAGCGTAGTAGAGTCTGTATGTGCTAATCAACACTGGAACCACATTTTGTGGTTTCCTTTCTTTTTGTTCTAGAATTTATAATTTGGTTATGTGCTTAAGGTTGCAGATCAGTGATTTCCACCTTCGGTACAGATTCAAGTAGTTTACAAATCATTTGGTTGTCATACTGTTGTGTAAGAATTTCTGCGGACATCATCTTTCTCTCCGGCTAAATTTATTGAGCCACAGTGAAAGGAAATTTGGAAAGAAACACATTTTTAGTAAAGTGTTGTTGGTGCAGTGAGAGGTGGGGTTCTCAACAGCTTTCTCCATACGTCATATTCCCAAAGCAAAAAGGAAATTTATCCTCTCCATTGAGATATAAACTAATTTATTCTCAGTCATTTGTCTGAAAAGTTGATGCTGGCCATAGTAGTTCATCAAACATTTTTTGTGAAGTGTATCTGGCACGGCTTCTTGGCATCAGCCTTCGAAATTCATAGAGTTTCTGTGTCTTCTGGGAGCAGAGTGACTGTCTTCTTACTGCACCTCTGGAAGGAATGTTGCTGCCTCCATGTTTCAGCAGGGAAAGATTGTTAAGTTAGTGATTTAACCTATCTAAACTGTGTGCTAGCATCTTCAAAATTTTGAAGATGGAAGAGGAAAAATGCTATTATTTATAAAATAAATTTATGCTGCAGTTTCTAATGGTAAATCATAAAGTAATTATTGCGTAAGAATGACAATGGGAGCATAAAAACAGTGGGAAAAATTTATTAAGTGTTATCATTATAAGTGTTATCAGTAACTATTTCAATACATTATTGGGCCTTTCATGAGGAGTGAGAGGCTAAGTTCTGTGGGTATATTAATTTAATGTAATGTATGTTAACTCTATTGTATTATTTAACCTCAGCAGGCACTCAAAAAATTACAATCACTTTTGTTGAATTTAATCGTGCTTTTTAATAATCTAGAAAGTTGAGTAATGCTTCAGACAAAAAAAAATTGTAAATTTAAGATTTTTTTGAACAGTGAATTTCTACAGCCTTGTCTGAATGACAAGAAGTCACAATTCCTTATTGCAAAAAGTCAGTTATGAACATTTATGCTTGATTACTCAAATTATTCATTCCAATAAAACTATCCGAATTCAGTTTACTAATTTATACATAATTATCTAAAAGCTGATCCTCCTTATTGTGAAGTGGGATTTTTTTTTTTAATTTAATAGGATCAATTGCATTACTTACTCTAATCCAGCACAACAGCTGAACTGTCCTTAAATTCCATTATGTGCTTTTGTCTTTTGCTGAATATGGATGATTTTAAGTATATACCAAAAAGATTTATTGAATGAGAGACTATTTATTGGAACGGGGGTTAATGCTGTTTTCAAGCTTGATGTTACTAGAAATCTAGAAAAGATTGAATTTGGTTTAATATTTCAATTAAAAATGATATAAGGCAGAATGCCAACAGGAGATGCATTAATAATCCATAAACCTGTGGTAGCCAACTAATTTGGGATGTTATAGGAAATCTTGGCTTTATGCTGGCCAATATTTCTAACATGAGTTTCCATCAATAAGTGCAGGATATACTAAACTGGGTTATTAATCTGCAAGGAAGAACCTAAAATTCAGAAAGATCTGATTTTTGTTCAGGAAGAGCTTTTCTTTTAGGCATTAAATCTTAGTCCAGTGTGTTTAAAACAATAAAAAATTTAAAAATCTGTATTGTTATTGTGGACTCCAGTGGAATGTGTTCACATTACTGATTAGCGGCAAAATGTCAGCAGTCTTTAACAAGAAAGAGTCTTTTTCTTTCTGTTTGTGATTCAGTCTCCCCACATCTCTCCATTCCTGTCTGGAAGCCTTTCATAATGATTTAATAGGTATTTACTACAACTAATAGTAAGGATAAGGATATATGTACACACTATATTATCAGTCTTCTTTCCTCTGCACCACCGTAACTAAGTGGTCTCTGGTACAAGGAATTGTGCAATTGAATGTTCAACATTTGCAGCAATAGACTGAGAAGCAGAATCCAAATATAAATCAGTTAGAAGAGTCAGTGGACATTTACAGTCTCGCAGTGTTCACTGTGCTTGGCAATTATGTTTGCTTCCTTGTGGCTTGCCAGTAGGGTTTCCTGTATTGGCTGCTAAAATTTGGATGAGATGAACTACCTAATGTGGCTGGTATTTGTTTTAAAATGAACACAGTGAGATTTTAGGCTGAAAAATGGGTTAGATAGGATTTTAAAATGCCCATGAATTTATTTATTTTTTTTTAGATTTACTCAAAAATATTCTTAACTTCACCTTGGTATTTGATGGGAATGTCGTATATTCACTTTTCTCATAAAATTTCTACGATATTGGTCTGAATTGTCATATGAACTGTTCCCATGTTTTATACGCACTCTAGAATATTCATATTCAGATAAATCACATTATCCTACCTTTAGTCTTGTATGCTATTATTGTTTCCATAACATGAAATTATCTTGGTTAAGATACCTAACTGCATGAAGATGCGGTTGCCTTACTAATATAGACCTTAAAAATATAGCGCTTAGACTATAATAGGTTATTCACCTTCCATAAACATGTTTGAAAAGATAGATTTTATCTGTGTTTTCACATTCCTCCTCCTTGAAATCTATGAAACACAATAAAGGTTTCCTCCCATTGTTCCACTTAAGTGAGTTAGTGTATTCCTACAGGTTGTTTTTTTTTTTTTCCTCTCCTGTCTTTGTTAGACCAAAACTTTATGTTTCTGTCTCATCCCTTTGGGCTCTGACACTGCATCCTGGATTTTCCCTATCTGTTTCAAATGACATTTTTCATCTAAGAAGATTTGGAAACAGCACCACTATGATCTGCGATGTGATTTGACAGTGGTCAGAAACTGTCTCTGCGGAGTTGCATCCATGAGCACATCTCCGAGACTGATATTCCCAGGCTCTTAGTCTCCTTCTGAACATTTTGCCTGAGCTGACTAATCTCAACTAACTTCTGAAGAACTTAATAATTCTGTCCATAAGATTAGTTAGCTGTCAATGCATCAATGTGAAGAATACAGCCAATATATTGGCTGTTTTGAGAAGGACATAAAATCAATAGGTTTATTATAGTCTTATACAGCAGCTTTGTTACTATGGATTCCATGAATGCTAGTTTCTTACAAGAGACTAATTTTTTTACTCTATTCCACATGACTGTAAATAACAGATTTTCAGAAAACACTGCATCACTTGGTAGAAATTTCCTTTTCACCTGTCTAGAAGCTTATTAGAAGCTTGCTGATAGGAAACATATATTAGAGTAAACTCTGTTAGTTTTACAAAATATTCCTATATAGTTTTATTAATTTTGTCCTTGGGCTTCCCTCTTGCTCTAGCAAAATTTTCTTTTAATGGATTCTGCAGTGCTAATCTCCTTGAAATTTAGTGATTATCACACTCAAAGTAGGTATTAAGCATGACATTCCAGAAAGGATTATCACCTGCTATTATCTAGATAAGCAGAAGCTATGACAAACACTTTTCTTTTCAAAGAGAGAATGGACAAATGAGGCACTTCTAATCTCACATTGTACTGCAGCCACCACCACTAGAAAGTGAGGAGGAACTTTCTGTGAACAATCCAGACAGCAGAACAGAGATACCTGCAGGGGTGGGTTGTGGTCTTTTCAACATTCATACAAGAAACAAGTGGAAAAAACAGGATAGGATTGTATTTATTACCAGTTGTATATGTTCTTGATCTGTATATAGCTCATCAAAGAAATTGCATACCTTTCTCTGCTTGATCTGAAATAGATAGCAACATCTAGGGTGAAGATAGTGTGATGCATTCTCCTGTGCATGTAACAGGAAGTTTATAGAGTTTTATAGTTTCAAGCCAGAGTACCCAAACAGTGCCTGTGGCCATATGTGGCCCGCTGGACCGATTTGTCCATCCTCTGTTCTGTGTCTGGCTGCTGCCTTTCTCAGGAGTCCCTCCAACGCTGGCACAGAGTCTGCTGTAGCTCTGATGAATTGCTGTGGCAGTGACAGCCCTTTCCTGGCTAGCCGTTTTCCATGAGCCCTTCAGCAATGGGCAAAGATTAGCTGTGTAAATGTGCTATAAAGTTAACACAAAGTCTGGACCCTGCTGCTAATGTACAGTTTAACTTACCTTACTGTGTATGGGCTATAGGTCTGGTCACTCAACAGAGAATTTTATCAAGGGAGGGCTAACTGCTGCCACAGAAAATCTGGAAGTGTGCTCCTAGTTTAGGCATCATTTGAATCAAGAGAAGGGTTCTTTGCTTCTTCATTTTATCCAAGTGAAAAAGAAGAAAAAGTCTCTTTAACCACTGGGCATTCACTTGACTTTGTGGAGTTAGTTTAAGAGCAATCTTAAAAGTTACAGTACCAATATTCAGAATTTGCTTTGGCTTTTATCTCCTTAAGGGTAAGGTTATTAAGCTAAGCATGATTTCAAATATGTTCAAATATGATTTCGAATATGTTCTTCCTATAGTAGTATAACAACTGATTGGCTGTCCATCTTTTACAGTAGTCAGTACACTATGAAAAAATTATATTATTGGACTTTATAATAGATAATAAACACAAGTAAGTTCTAAACTCAAGAATTTAGTGCTACTGATGACATGTTTTGTGCTCCAGCAGAGAAGTTTTGAAAGCTTACCTTGTATAGCTGCTTCAGCCACAGTGCTCAGTTTTAGTCCAGTAAAAACTTTTGTAAAGAACTTTTTGGTCTTGATGAAACAAACAGTGAAAATTAACTTTCAACTGCAAATGCTGAACTGTGGTGGGTTTTTTTTTTGTTTTGAGGTTTTGTTTTGTTGGGTTTTGTTTTCATTTTCCCCTATGGTTTTATTTAATTTTATTTTTTTTTGTGGTCTAAACTATTATCGTAGGTCTGTTGTGTAGTTAATTCTGTCATTCATTCCTCTGAATTTTTAGAGAACTGCTAGAGGGATTGGTTGAATGTGATCAAATATTAATAAAAGTCTCGCAGGAGATATTTCAGTAAGTAGGACTTGTTAGCTGCAAGTAGGAAAAAGCTAGAATTCTATGTTTCACTGATAATTTTTTCCACTTTTAAGTAATGATTCCTTTATAATATGCAATGTATTGAGCATTTCGTAAGATACTCAGAAGTCTATCTATAAAGTACAACATAATTTGGATACCAAAAGTTAGACTGGATTCTGAAACAAATGAAAAAGCACAGACCTTTACAATAAGATAAAAATGTAGATTTTATAAAAGAACATCAATACAAACATTGATCTCCTGTCTCTTTATAGTCTAGTAATTGCTGAGGAAAAAAATTGTCCTACCACTTGGATTGCAGCTTTCACAGGCGTGCTGTAGTCACAGGATAATGACTTAATGTGCCTGAGTTATCCTGTTGTACTTTCGTGAGAGATTTTAGGTGTTTACCCAAGTGGCCTAGACCGTGAGGTTCATAGTGAGCAATGAAAGAGATGTGATTCCATTCTCTACTACCTTCTGCTGGACACAATTCCCAGAGCGATAGCACATGTAAAGAAAGTAGTAACTTAATATCATGGTTTGATTGAAGTTATGTGCTTCTTGCTGGAATGCTGGGATGCCGTTCTGATGAGTATAAATTGAGTGTGAATTGCGTGTTGACTTCTTCATTTAGATCCAAAGGAAAAGCCGAAATAAATGCTGAGAACATGATTCATTTAGCATCTTGTGAAATCCCAGATGCTGCCTAAATTTTCTGCACACTTATCCTTTCCTATATGCCTGTTTCACTGTTTCTGATTGCCAAAGTAGTGCAGACTGCCCTTTTTTTAGTTATGGGCCATTTGGATTTGCCCCACAGCTTTTTGTCTTTGTGGTGTTTGCTTAGTCCCGTCCTGTAGCTCTACTTCTCTATTTGTCTGTGCCAGACACTGTACTAACTATATATTTCTTATCTCTTAGCATCGTAATCCTTAGTGCAAGAATTGAGTAATGATAGGAGCACTTGGAGATTTCTTTTGTTGATGATGGGGAAAACTATTTGTGAGGACACAGGGGAAATAAGACTAAAAATAGAACTACTCCTGAAAACGGTGCAAGCTAAGATTTTAGGAGAAAGTGAATGGTTTAAATAGATTCAGAGAGACCAACCTAGAAAATATATGCATGTGTCATGACACCTACTGATGTATGTAAGAGCGAATGGGAAAATTAGAAGTTTACGAGATGATAGGACCTGAAAATAAAGGCAAATGAGTTGGGCAGTGGACATGTGTAACCCCTGTATTACCTTCTGTAAGCATCTCTGAGAGATCTGAGTGTTGCTGTAACTTGAGTAACTTGTTTGAAAGGCATCTATAGGCCATTAGGGGTTTAATAGATGGTAATGAAAATGGTCGGATGTCTAGAAAATTTGCCTTTGCACAAAAAGAGGAGATAAATACAAGATACTTGATGTATTTTTGCAAAGCATCAGGAAGAATGTTGGTTGGGTAGGAGTCATTGGATGTTCGTGTAATTAAGTACTGTGTATATATAAGCAAGGACATAGAAGAATTATTCACATCTTTCAATACTAATAAATAGCTGGACAGCAGAATGGAATGAGAATAATAAAATTAATATCCAGAAACAGATAGGAAATAAGTAAAAAGGAAAATAATGCAGGGCCTACCACAGAGAACTCTTGAAGAAAGGTGAAAATAATGTGTCTTGTTGGCCAAAAAAGAGTCAGTAACTGTCTAGTGAAAGAAGACAGAATTATCACTGGAATGATTGTCTGTGGTTTGTACAATGAGAAAATGGAAAGAAATTGAGTGAAGTAAAAGCAGAAGCTGAGTACTGGGAAAAGCTGCAATGTTATTACCTGGAGAAAAGCCTTCTAAATTCAGTTACTGAACCTTCACATTGAAATGGACTTTAGCCAGAAAAGGTCAATATATACAAGGAAGAGGGAATTCAGAGATGATCACTTAAGTGCCTTAGACATTACAAAGGTAAGTTTTGAGAAGTTATTTATAGTTTCCATCTTGTTTGGCTAAACAATGAAAAAGGAACAGGAATACCCTTTCCAATACATGGAAATGAAATATATGTTGGTAAGAATGTTAAAAAAGATTTTATTCACCTTTGCTACATTTCACCAAACTTTGGACTATGTCCCTGGAATAATTTTCTTTTTAATTTTTTTTCATTTTTTAAAAAAATTAAAATGCACTTTTCCTTGGTTGAGGTGCATTTTCTTTCATATAAGAGAAATGCCTTCTTCTATGTAAGAAGCATTGGCATGAGAAAACTAATACAAATTTTATACCAAAACTTGATTTTATACCTTTGGCTAAGTGAGGAAGTTTTATGCTCAGATATTTGTGGAGTTTATGTGATTTCTTTGTAAAATAAGAGCTATTATTATGATTGTCTTTGCCATAATCCCTCAGACATACTAACAAAATATAAACTGTCTTATCAAAGGATATCATAATTTCTGTGATGCCCATCTCAAGCTTTCTGATTTGTCTGGATGAAGATGAAATTGTAGAGGTAAAATGAGATAAACTAAGCACAACAACAACAACAACAACAACAACAAAACCCAAAACCCAACCTAAAAAAATGCGCCAAAGACCTCATTGGAAAAATTAGGACCTCTGGTTACATGTTAGCAAATTGTTTGGAAGATGTGTGACTCAGAAAATGCAGTAAAGAAAATAATTTTTTTAATATCTATTTATCTGAAGAGGAATTCTGACGAATCCAAACCTCTTTTTTTTTTCTTTTGTATTGTTTTTGGGTGGTTTTTGGTTACAATCATATTTGCTCTAAATGTACTAAGCCCTGCAGGTCAAAATGATTTACTTCTACATTTTGGACATCTGAGTTCTATTCTACTGTTGCCAATGTGCTTTCAGCTGTTTCAAACCTTAGCAAGTCTGTGGTTCCTTTGTAACATCAAAATGAAGACATTTATCATTAAGATTTATCATGAGACAGCCAGCCAGATGGTTTGGTATTTTAAAGGTGAACTGTTTGGGTCTTGATTAACACATGTGATCTCTTAGTTAAAGAAAACTGTATCAGCTGCTCACTGGAATGGCTTCTTCTCTCTTTTTTCCCCTCTTTTTTTTCCCCTCTTTTTTTTCCCCTCTCTCTTTCCCCTCTCTCTTTCC